>NW_017308250.1:168436-169306 GCF_000935625.1 Nanorana parkeri | reverse complement strand
TACACACTCTATGAAGGAAATATATTAGACCCATAGGGGATAGCTGCGTGCGGGCTGTCAGGTTGGCTTGTATGTCCTAGAGGAGCTCCGGGCTCCTCCTCTTCAGATCACTCCAACAGTGCTGCAGCACTGTTGGGTGCCAACCGTCAGGCCCCCTCATCCGGGCACGGAGGCGCTCCATGACCTCCCTCTTTTTGAACGTGCTCCGCATATAATCATAGCGGCGGCGGAGGAGGAACTTTTGGCAAGGAGAAGAAACCGACACATTACAACTTGGTCATTAGGAATGATGTGAAATATATCTGATGCACATAGTGGTTCTCTCACTCTCACCCTCTATATATGTATATGTATGTATATGAGTGATGCGGCTCAATATAGTAGGCTAACGCAACTTCATATAGAACATTGGTATTTGTTGTGTTTGTTAAATACCCGAACTGTCACGGCATTCGCCACCCTGTTTATCCAGCAAGTGGCCCACAAGGCTCTGCATCTTGTGAAGCCCTGATTGGCAGAAGACTTTCACCTGACCACAGGTCAGGTGCAGGACTGAGGCCAGTCAGGGCACAGATAATTGGGAGATCCCAGCTTGGCTACAGTCATGACATCTGTCATATTTCCCTAGTGTGGAATGAGTCCGTGTGGAGCAGACAGGACGGGGGCCTTGGGGTATATGTTTGGAGCAAGCATATGTCTGTAATGCAATGTTCACATATGATTTTGCCATTGTCTCCTCTTCATGGACAACACTTGACCAAGCCAACCTAAAAGCTCAGGGATTGTTTTTACGGATGAAATGCACACTTTAGCAAAGGAAAAAAAATTTAAAATTTAACCAACAAAATGACATTTTTGCTGCTGCATGTT
>NW_017308250.1:158724-159234 GCF_000935625.1 Nanorana parkeri | reverse complement strand
TCAGAGGAGTCCACGGCAGCCACCCGCCTCCTCCAGCGCCCACGCTGGGGAGGCCGCCCAATGGCCTCCTCTGAGGAAGAGGAGGCTTCCACAAGCGCCAACCTCCTCCACCGCCGCTGCACCACCCGGAGCCTTCCGCGTCCGTGTCCGGATGAGGCTAGAAAAAGAAGATGCAAATCAACAAGGTGTAGGTGTCATGGAGTACACACTCCATGAAGGAAACATATTAGACCCATAGGGGATGGCTGCGTGCTAAATGGAATACTTACGGGCTGTCAGGTTGGTTTGTATGTCCTGGAGGAGCTCCGGGCTCCTCCTCTTCAGATCACTCCAACAGTGCTGCAGCTGCAGCACTGTTGGGTGCCAACCGTCAGGCCCCCTCATCCGGGCACGGAGACGCTCCATGACCTCCCTCTTTTGGAAGGTGCTCCACATATAGTCATAGCGGTGGCGGAGGAGGAACTGTTGTCAAGGAGAAGAAACAAACACATTACAACTTGGTCATTAGGA
>NW_017308250.1:157324-157744 GCF_000935625.1 Nanorana parkeri | reverse complement strand
TGGCCTCCTCTGAGGAAGAGGAGGCTTCCACAAGCGCCAACATCCTCCACTGCCGCTGCACCACCCAGAGCCTTCCGCGTCCGTGTCCGGATGAGGCTAGAAGAAGAAGAAAGGTGCAAATCAACAAGGTGTAGGTGTCATGGAGTACACACTCTATGAAGGAAACATATTAGACCCATAGGGGATGGAAGCGTGCTAAATGGAATACTTACAGGCTGTCAGGTTGGCATGGATGTCCTGGAGGAGCTCCGGGCTCCTCCTCTTTAGATCACTCCAACAGTGCAACCGTCAGGCCCCCTCATCCGGGCACGGAGGCGCTCCATCACCTCCCTCTTTTTGAAGGTGCTGCGCATATAGTCATAGCGGTGGCGGAGGAGGTACTGTTGGCAAGGAGAAGAAACAAACACATTACAACTTGGT
>NW_017308250.1:156566-156995 GCF_000935625.1 Nanorana parkeri | reverse complement strand
GTGTACTGTGGGCAGCAACTGACTCACCGTTGCACATCCGGATCACGCGCGCGTTCATGAGGATGTACTTCGGGTTTCCGCGCGTGCGCGTTAAAATCCGCATTATGCTGCGCGGATTTCATTAGAATATGTGATATCCAAATCCACGTTTTGGACTATGATATTTTTGAAGGGTGGATTTTGGATTGGGGTCATCGCCAATATTTTGTCATTATCCTTTGACTACATGTTTGACATTTGGTTGTGATTAACAGAACAAGACACATATGAACACACTTGCCTTTATTAGAGGATATGGGGAAAACACCGACTCATTCATATGAACTGTCTACACATTTGAGCATGGTGTTTTGCCACAAAAGGGTATTGGCAATATCCATTCATGCTAGGGTTGTGCAATGCTTCACTTTTACATTTATTGCGTGGAGA
>NW_017308250.1:144262-152502 GCF_000935625.1 Nanorana parkeri | reverse complement strand
GGTTGCTCTAGCTGTATATCTGTATATGTAATATGAAGTCCCAACAATTACTGCCTTTAAGGGACTCTAGACTACTAGGTCTCTATGCCTACATCATCATTTATATACGCCAAAGATAGTTAAATCTGTTTAAAAACTGTTTACATTTATTGAGATCACAATGCAGAAACAATGCATCTTAGCCATAAAAACAATCACTTAACGCATTTGTTCCCCTTATAATAGTACAATACCCTCCATAGCCACATCAATTACAGACTACACTAAATGTAATACAATCTCTCCAATAACATAACCCATCACTGGGCATCAAAGTCTTTTATAATTCATGGTGTCTTGTGGCAAGATGGTGCTCCCAATGCTTTTCGCAAGATGCTTCCTAAGTGGATAATGGGCAAATGTGAGGCACAAACAGCAAAAAGGGACTGTCCAACCTGCTGGAGCTTGGTGGGACCACAGGGAAGTGCCCGAAAGCAGAAAGTTCAATGAGGCAACCTGCTATTTGATCCAAATCTTCATAGCTATAACTTTATTCAAAGGCCAAACCTTTTGTCAAAGACCCCTGGTGGACTGTGAAGGGACCCAAGGTAGAGGATTCGTCAAGATGGAGCCCTCTCTGAAAACCACCAGTGTGCCACTAAAAGAGCCTACCATGCTCCACAGCAGCCATGTATATAGGATAAGGACAGGCTGTTATACAACTGTGGACATTCTAATCATAGAATTTGCACTGTTCAGGTATGAAAGATCACTGCTAATAATGTGGTTAGGTACATAGGTGTTAGACTATACCTTGAAAATATATTTTCTCTGCAGATAGGTTTATTACTCTAAACCCACTGTCTATTACTGTTTGTCACCTTGTCCACCGGAGCCAAAACTATCACTGCAAACTGGTGTCTCTTTGGGGGACATTGGGTAACACTGTTTTTTATAGGTAGATACTGTATGTGGACTATAGAGCTTACATGAACTGAGAAAACTCTATACACAGATATGAGGTGCTTATGTATTTGTGTTAACAGTGTTACTTTGCACTATATAACACTAATTACCTCCTGAAGAAGCAATAGATTGCAGAATTTTTGTGCAGAAACGTGATGGAGTCTGTCTTACCTCTCAACTATACCAGCAATTCATACTTGCTGACATTGATGGACTGTATTTATTTTTATGGAATGCAGATCATTTGTGTATAACAGACTTATTCATATCGGTAATGGCCCGAGTCAGTTAATTAGACAATTTATCAGGTTACTGCATATTGTACTTCAGTGACTTAACATGTGTATTTATATATTTTATTATGTGTTTTATTGAAGATGTATTGGTTTTAACCCCTTCATGACTGAGCTAGTTTTCAGGTTCTGTTCATAAATGACTGACACATTTTTTACATTTTTGCTGTGTGATTCTTCCACAGCAGTAATATACTTTCTTACTAAATGTACCCACACATATTATATATTGTTTTTTAGAGGACAGATAGGGCTATATAATTATATCACATATGTGTACCTAACCCCTCACTTAGTTTGAATAAAATAAAAAAATTAGGAAAAAAACTAGAAGAAAACACTTTTTTCACAAGTTTTGATTATTATTTTTTTTTTAGAATTTTTTTATATTAATTATAGTATAAAAAATATATTTATATATAATTTATATTTTCCTAATTTTGTTTTACACTTTATTTTTATTTTTTTACACTTTGTAAAAAAAAATTAAAATAATAAACTTTTTTTTTGTCAGTTTATATCAAGCAGTCACTATGACTGCTTGATAAATTAACTTTTTTTTATACATTTTTTGGCTATTAGACAGCTAATAATAACCTCAGAGACTGATCCTGACTTTAGTCAGATTCAGATCTCACTAAAAGCTCTTTGATCGTGCCTAGACGATCAGAAATGATACATTTCACTAAAAGAGATACATTGTATCCTTTCAGTGAAATGTATCTAAACATCGGGCTCTCGAGCTGTCAAAACAAATAGCAGAGAGGTGAGGTGAGTCACTGCTGCCTCTCTGCTATTTTGAGCTGTCAAATACGGGATCGCAAATTGCGGTCCTCTATTTGCATGTAACGGCTTCATTCTTTCATTAATGAAAGGAAGAAGCTTTTACAAAAAGCTTAATTATTTCATTAATTAATGCCTCAATACTGAGACATTAATGAATGACTGTTAAATGCTGAGAATCAGCAAATACCGGCATTACAAAGCCTGATATAACTCGTCACGTACAGTGTACGTGGCCAGTCATATAGGCACAAAGTGACAAGACGTACACTGTACGTCTCCCGTCACGAAGGGGTTAAAAAGATAATTAGTTACATGTTGTAACGGTAAAGTCAATCAAGGTTCATAATGAATACTCTCTATTTCTATACAGTATTCTACTCAGAGAGGGTACTAACCCACGCTACTTGGGAGAATTAATTACAAATTAGAGTGTCATTTATTTGCAGAAAAAAAGTTTTTAAAATATTGTAGTGTCTAGCATATTCGACTGAGCCGAAGTGAAGAACACGACACGGCCTATTCTCATAGGGGCCGAACGGCACTGAGTGAATAGCCGAATGCCGCCAAAGCGGCATTTGCCTCGGCTATTCTGCTCGGTACCTCCGTGGTACTGAGCAGAATAGAAAATCAGTGAAAAGTTGAAAAAAAGTAGGAAAAAAATGTTACAAAATTTAAATAAATGATAAACTTAAAAAAATTAAGATTTCTTAAAAAAAAAACTATTGGGTGGAGCTAGGAGTGACAGATTGCTCCACCTAACTGTTTTCTATTGAAGACTCTAGCAGGTCCCGGCCAATGAAAAACAACTGGGCAGAGGCAGCCATGATGTCACGGTCGGCTCCACCCAGTTGTCATCATTTAATGACAGTTCCGCATTCCCAGGTAACCTGGGGACGCTGATCTCTCATTGCAACTGAGCGGAGCCAGCCGTGGGATCACAGCTGGCTCCACCCTGCTGTCAGTTGTGAGGCTTTCGGCTGGCCGGCCAATGGCAGATCGCTCGCCCCTCTTCGGCCCGTACAGCTTCGGCGGCCAAAGTTAGCCGAAGGATCAGCCCGAGCTACGGCTGATCCTTTGGCTAGCTTTGTGAATAAAAAAGCATTTTTTTTAGAAAAGTAGTTAAGATTATAGCCTGGTTAACTTCCCTGAGCACTTCCTGCAGAATGAAAATAATAATAAAGAAATATTTATGTACAAAATTTTGATGTTAGCTAAAATATACTTTTTATATTTTTTTAAATATATTTATTAATTTAACACAGTAAATAAACAAGTAAATACAGAAAAAATATATATAAAAAACATTAAATATTCTCTTTATATTAGCGCTCGATTATATGTTTATACTACTTTCACAAGATTAGTATTTTGTATGCCACCTTGAAAGTAGGTGTGACTATAAGTCTCTGAGCCTCCTGCACAGAGTTTTTCCAGCTCAAGGGACAATGATCTAAGACCAGCAGACTGAAAGTCATTGGGGTCTATTCACTAAGCCGAGTGACTAACCGACCCCAAGCGAAGTGAGCCGAACGCTGTTTGGCCATTCACTTTAGGCTGGTATGGCTGATTCCAGCCGTATATTGGCTGAAATCAGCCATACATCGGGTGGCTTTGTGTGGCTTCGGGTAGGCCGAACATGCTGAGCAAACCGAAGTGCAGAAGGAGTTCGATATAGCCGATCCAACATTTGAACCTCCGGCAGGCTACTCGCTGCTGTTCGGCTGATTGACAGCAGCAGTGGGCGGGTGCTATTGGATATTGCAGATTGAAAAAGCCAATAGGAATCTAGCTATGCATTCCTATGGTGATTTCTTTATTTATTAATTTTTCTTCTGATGGCAGCCAATTGCTCCGATGTCAGAAGAAAAAAAAAAAACAGAGCAGGGAAAGGTTTACTCTGCTTGATCGAGCAGAGTGAACCTTTCTGGGTGATAGTGTTTCTCTCCCAGACGGCCCGGCAGCCTATTAGACTCCCAGAGCGTCCGGGGGGAATGACAGATGGCGTTCCTGGTTACCAGGTAACCAGGAACACCATCTGTCATTACACACTGAGAACACGGAGAGGCCGCTCTCAGTGTGTAATGACAGTGTCCCTGGTAAGCTGGTAACCAGGGACGCTGATCTCTCTGAAAGTGGCCGGAGCCAGCCGTGAGATGACGGCTGGCTCCTCCCAGCTGTCAGAAGCAGGCTGTCGGCTGGCCAATGGCCGGCCACTCGGCCAGTTTTGGCTTTCACCTCAGCTCAGTTGAGCCCAGACATATGCCTTCGGCTTGACTGAGCCGCTCGGCCGACTTTGGGAGCTGTACGGGCTATACTGAATATCCTGTACAGCAGCCATTCGGTTCTACTGAACCGAAGGGGTCCTGGGGCCGAAGCTAGCCAAAGGATCAGCCGAAGCTACGGCTACATCCTTCGGCAGCTTAGTGAATAGACCCTGTTGTCTCTGGGTTTGGTTAACTCCGCAGTTAACCCTTTACACACAAAAAATAGCTGCCACTACGTGTTTTAACTGAAACAAGCACGGTTCGTAGCAAATGCTGTATTAATTCCAGCCTTAAACAATGCCTCAGCATTGCCCTTCCAAACTGGAATATAACACATTTTACAGTGTGGTATGCTCTTCAAAGAGACAAGGATTTACATTCTTATTTATAGCATAATGATTTTAAAATATTGTATAATAAAGGAAAATCTGATCTCTCTGCAAGTGACCGGAGCCAGCCGTATGATCACGGCTGGCTCTGCCCAGCTGTCAGAAGCAGGCTGTCGGCTGGCCAATGGCCGGCCACTCGGCCAGTTTTGGCTTTCACCTCAGCTCAGTTGAGCCCAGACATATGCCTTCGGCTTGACTGAGCCGCTCGGCCGACTTTGGGAGCTGTACGGGCTATACTGAATATCCTGTACAGCAGCCATTCGGTTCTACTGAACCGAAGGGGTCCTGGGGCCGAAGCTAGCCAAAGGATCAGCCGAAGCTACGGCTACATCCTTCGGCAGCTTAGTGAATAGACCCTGTTGTCTCTGGGTTTGGTTAACTCCGCAGTTAACCCTTTACACACAAAAAATAGCTGCCACTACGTGTTTTAACTGAAACAAGCACGGTTCGTAGCAAATGCTGTATTAATTCCAGCCTTAAACAATGCCTCAGCATTGCCCTTCCAAACTGGAATATAACACATTTTACAGTGTGGTATGCTCTTCAAAGAGACAAGGATTTACATTCTTATTTATAGCATAATGATTTTAAAATATTGTATAATAAAGGAAAAGGAAAATGGTGCAAAAATATACAGCAAATAAATTACAGAAAAGAGACAAATAATACAACAGCCAACAAAAAGGGAATAAGAATGAAGTTACTTAGCAGAGTCCTGGGTTATTTGGGTTGCAGCAGGCCTCAGTTAATGAAGCATAAAATGGATTTGAGATTGGCACTTTAGAAGAGCTATAGAATGTGTCTCTTGGCAGAAGTTCTTTGCTTGGTGGTAGGAGGAGATAAGCTATTTGTGGGCCTTCAGAGGCATCACTAAGCCAGCTCCCACCAAATCAAAAAGGCCCAGAGGTGTGAGACAGGAGGGCTGAGGCATTTTATGATATTCCAAAGAACCCTCCCACAATATCAGTTTTCTAGATACCATTGTATTTTTTTATCACAAGCTACCATCTGATACCCCATTTATGATTGTGTAGCACAAAATTGTGATTTGATACACACCAGTTCACAAAGAGATCTCACCTCTCCAATTCTCAGAGTGCATCCCCATATCAAAGATCCCACAGGTGCAGCCTGATTAAGTGTATCCGCCTTCAATAGTTTCAGCTGAAAAAATTGCCTTCCAATAGTCAATCCAATATTTATTCATTGTAAACCAAATGTGCATACCATAGACGTGCTCCCCAATACACTAAGAAATCTCTTACGCGTTTCACCAGTTCACCAGTTAGGCTTACTCTATGATTAAGCCTAACTGGTGAAATGCATTAGAGAATTCTTAGTGTATTGGGGAGCATGTCTGTAGTATGCACATTATAACGAATAAACATTGCATTGACTATTTGAAGATCTGGCGGTGTGCGGCTATTCTTTTCAGCTGAAACTATTGACACACGCCAGATTTGATAGACATCTGATATATGGCTTCCTCAGAAGGGGTAATGTGTGCCATTAGCCCTCGGTATCTCATAAAACAGGGGTGCATGGTATGTATGTGACCAGTGCTTTCTGACACAATTGAAATTACTCAGGTTATTGCTCTATCATCAAGAGTTATAGATTATGTGTGGATTTTTGTGGTTATGTTAACCGGGGCATTTACAGGTCTTTTGACTCCAGACTATCAATGTCATAAATCGTTTTACAACCACTATTAAAATCTGTGTTATCACCCGTCAATTCATGAGCTATTAAGTGTTCTGATCTGCCAGACTCCACTAAGTGCTTATATGACTACCATTAAAAGGTTTATGAAGCAGACATAGATAAAAATGTTTTGATGGGGTGTATGCTAGATCTCTGGTTATCTGTGTTCTGCTAATGAATGTTATTGCAATCTTGTTAATGGCAACTCCTAAGGTTGAATTGAAGATCTTTTAAAGACTCTACAAAAAAATGTTTAATCGGTAGGCTGGTTTAATCATGACACAAACTGGTAAATTTTAACAGAATGAGCGTGCAATGGGGTTTTTCTGGCTAGTTAAGGGGTTCCCAGACCTTGTTACTGTCACAGTAGGGATTGAAGTAAATGTCTTAAAAGAATGTAGCAAAATATGCCAGCAAACTAAAAATGTAATTAAACCTAGTAGGAAAAAAGGACTAAACTAAAGAAATAACATTTTCCATTGCGCAGATTGAAGACGAAATATCAATACACTGTATAATGTAAAGGCCAAATAAAAAAAAGTTTTTTTTAATTAATGTAATACTTTAATCATTAATGTTATTTTAAATTGAATTAACTAATATAGTTTCATGATTGTGAGCACCATTTTTATGCCTACTAAAAACGTTTAATGTCTTAGTTTTCTTTTTCGCAGGGAGTTTGATGAGCAAAAAAAAGAACCGATCAACTTCTGAGCTGCAGGCACTTCAGTCATGTAACAAGTGTGGGAAATGATTTCTAACTGCAGTTAAAATTATTAAAGTTCAATTATTCATGCTGGCAATGATTACCTCTCCCATCACTGACAATCCCAGCCTCCCCATTTAGATGAGATACTTAGTCCATAGACAGCCCTTGAGGAAGGAATTAATAATTGAATACAAGTTAATGATAATTACATGATAACTTTATTGGCGAAGCTCAGCACACAATTTGATGGAAGCCTTGACTAATATATAATGAAAACATTTTAGATATAATATGAAATATGAGCTAAGCAATTATTAGTAGAAACATAGAATAATTTTCTTATCATTTTTCTTCTTTAAATTTAATTTCTTTTTTTTTCTTTCAGAGAGAATACAGCTGTTACATAAACATTTAAATATTTGTTTTTGATAACATTCAACACAGCCACATACATACAATGCAGCATATTTTCTTCAACCTCCATAGACTTGCATAATCCATTTTGATAAGACTGAAAACTAATGAAACTCCTTTTTCAAGTGTGTTAGATAACAGTACCATAAAAGACCCCAAGATGTTTTGTTTTCAGACTAATGAAGATTCTGTCTGTAACAGATTTTTTTTTAAATGCATGCTCAGGATTACAAGCTTTTGTAGGGCACTGCCTGTGCACCCATTAGAAACACCTCATAAGGTGATTCCACAGCACAGGAAAATGCACTAGGGTGGGTCCATAGGACACAGAAAAAGAATGAAGCCACCCTCAGAATGTAAGTCCTCTGCAGCACTGGGGGAAAATGAAAAATAAAAAAGATTGTCTGCAGACCAGATTTTTTTAAAATCTGTAACTTTAATATCACCTTAATCTGTGCCTTCAGTTTGGTTTAAGTTATACAATGTTACTTCAGATCACTACAATCACTCCCATTTTTACTGTGGTACTGTGATTTTTTAAAAAACATATGGGGTCTATTCACCAAGCTGCCGAGGGCAGCCGAGTGAATGACCAATCTGAAGTGTAGTGAGCCGAACACTGTTCGGCTATTCACTTCAGGCTGGCACGGCTGATTTCAGCCGTACATTGGCTGAAAACAGCCGTACATCGGCTTGCTTCGAGTGGCTTCGGGTCGGCCGAACATGCTCTGCATGT
>NW_017308250.1:139087-144242 GCF_000935625.1 Nanorana parkeri | reverse complement strand
TTTTTTTTTTCTATTCTGACATGCTCGTGTCAGAATAAAGAAAAAAAGACACAGCACTGTTTCTCTCCTTGGTGGCCGGGAGCAGGCGACTCCCGGGGCGCCAGGGAGAGTTTGCTGTTTGGAGATCAGTGTCCCTGGTTAGCAGTTAACCAGGGACGCTGGCCTCTCTGAAAGTGGCCGGAGCCAGCCGTAAGATCACGGCTGGCTCCGCCCAGCTGTCAGAAGCAGGCATGATCGGGAGCTGTACGGGCTATTGTGAATAGCCTGTACAGCACCCCTTCGGTTCTACTGAACCGAAGGGGTCCTGGGGTCGAAGCCAGCCGAAGGATCGGCCGAAGCTACGGCCAGATCCTTCGGCAGCTTCATGAATAGACCCCATAGTATTTCCTAACTGCAGATTTTATGCTGTCTGATATCATCTGATACATGTTAGTGGACCCTGGCTCTTCTACAATGCTCCAAAGCACTCAACCACCCCTACCCTGTCCATCTGTAAAGAATGCTAATAAGTTACAATGCAGTAACCATAACAGTTTTCTATGGTGACCACTTAACAGAATCATCCCTGAGATTGGACAGTCAGCTATGATTTTATGTTTGAAGTTTGAGCTCAAACCTTCTTACCCCTGTGCAGAATTTGGTAACTGCCGGGCTAAAATTGTGAATTGTGTTACTTTTAGTTTCTGCTTTTCCTCATTATCTGACTGTGAAAGACTATTCCTGTACAAAATAATTAGTAAGCTTATACTTTGCAATCCTTATCAATGTCCATTGCAAAAATAATTTGTTAAGATAAATTAATTTTTTAGTAACATAGCATAGCATAGATTGCAATTGGAAATATTTAAAATGCAATATTTACATGTATTATTTTGTAATAAAAAAAACAATATTTCATGCAGCCCTTTTTGGCTGTTAAATACAATTTCTTTTGACTTGAGAAATAGTGAAAAAATGCTTGTAACAAATGAAACACAATGAAGAATTATCAAACTGTTCTCCCTAGGAATCATCTGCAGTACATGTTTTTATTTAATAAACAGAAGATGGCTTCATTATACACATTTGATTTCCATAAGCAATCGTTTCCATATCTGTCACTTGTATCTAAGCAGGGCACATTATACAAATCTGGAAATGAAAAATTTAGATCAGGGGCACAGGAAACTCATTTAATGTCGAGAGCAGTCAAAATCAAGATTTCTTTATTTGTAGTAACAACACTGTTAAATCAGAAAATTACTCTCCCTTTCTGCATGTCCTTCTTCTTTTACAATTCAGTTGTTTGATCATAAATTGTCGAGTGCAATGACTTGTCTCCTCCACTTTCCACACTGGTCAAGACAGATTAAAACTCCAGCATACCTCCAACCAGCTTCAGCATACCATTAGCATATATATGAGATTTGAGACATTTTCTAATATTCTCTAGCAGAACTCATCTGTCAACCCAGAGATGATTTATATAAAAAAAACTCTTAGCTTTTTTTTTGGATAAATGACCCACCTTTTATTCATCCTATCTATATATTATTTGGGGGACACCATTGATTTATCATTATGCATGTAATGTTACACTCTTTAGCAATTTAACCCCTTTGTGAATGTGTAAATTAACTCCTTTGTTATTTATTTGTCATTACTAAAGATAATCTGTCAAAACTTGAATTGTGCTATGGGCAAAAGGCAAAAAGGCAAGTATATCTACATATATTTTCCCTTGCTACCCACATTTCATTTTTTTTATCATTATTATTACATCACACAACTACCCTGATATTATTTTAATGTAAATATCTAGCTCTTTCTACATGTGTTACTTAATTTTGTATAGACATTGGGGTTGATTTACTAATCAAGTAGTGACTGCTCATTTAGCAAAGTAAATGTTTACTTAGCTAATAAATAAGGCAGAGCTGTGTTCCCTTTGAAACCCCATGGGCAAAAAAAATATGACATTTACTCACATGTGATTGAAGTGAACACAACTTTACCTCATTTACTAAGCAAGTGAATATTCAGTTTGCAAACTGAATGGTTAACTTTAAGTGCACAAAAACATGCTAAATCAACCCTATTGTTAGATAGAAACTGTTGATACATTATTTTCTTATACCCTGGTAAACTGAAAAAAAATGCTTTCAGAATACTGTACATTAGGCTAACAGCTAATTGATTTTTCAATAACATTACAGGTAGCCTTTGGCCTTTAAGAGAACTATATACATAAAATGGTCTTGATATGGTACTAGGTATATCAGGTTTTACCATTAACTGGAAGAGCAAATGATTAAAACAGCAAAACTACATTAGAAGATCACTGTAAGTAGAAAAGTACATTGCAATTTCTATCAGTTCCCTTTTGCTCTTTGTTAGTACAGATATATGCACTGCACCGTTATTCACAGTTTATATACTTCATATTTGTAACATAGCTAACAACCAACATCATTGGTACATGCACAATGTTATGGGCATAGAAAGTGCAAATTTTTGACACATGGCCAAAACATCTGCCTCAAAGAGTTGATGTAGCAGTTGTGGCTTAAAGCACCTCCCCTCCCCCTGCATGCAATGTTTCCACTTCCTTTCTTTTACATATCAAGCTAATTGCCACTGTTAGCTTTTACTTGAGCTGTTTGTCACTGAGAATGACTGTGTAACTTTTGTTGTAATATATGTACAAATATTTTTCATATGGGGCAGTAATGACAGATTTGCTTGAATTGTCATTACACTCTTTCATCATATGGATATACTGCATTTAAAAGAGTACAACAGTTGCATTAAAGTGTTCATAAGGTTTGCACTTTACCAATTTTTGTGTAAGATTTGCTAACTTAGGAGAATTAATATGTAATGTGAAAAAAGTATCATATACTCATCTTATGTTGGTAATATACAACATAATCAGTTATTCTAAAAAGCCTTATCACATTATTACAAATACATTACTACTATACAGCAATAATATGAAATAGATATGCTTTTAAGCTTTTTTAAATTATGTTTTTAGTTTATGAACTAAAATATGTTATTTTCTCTTGGCTTCTTAGACTCATTTCACACATTCCTCATGGAATATCCTAATAATTGTGTACCAGAATGTTTCTATGTATTGCTCTTTTCCTGAACTTTTGGATTAGACACTCAAGTTTCATTAAATATGATGTTGCAAGTAGCCAGCAGCAATAATCAATAGCAAGCTATACTCATTGCAATTTGCTCTGTTTCTGTGTTTAGGTAGGAGAAAGTGAGACCAACTCAATTAAAATTACCTGAATTGCTAAGTGTGAGGGGACAAAAGTAACAGCCTGAGGCCTACTTAGATCCAAAATCTAAAATTAAATTATATTAGACAACACAATCTAGGAGGACTAAGTATATCATTTTGAAGGATGACTATCTTCTAAACGTGTAAACCCTCTGGCTGTTTACAAGGTAAAATCACCTTGCTAAACAGAAATTAGGCAATTTGCTGCCTGGGAGTGGGTGAATCCATAGACATCTTAATCAAGATGTCTTCTAGAGTTTGTTAAATATATGTTGCAGTATCTGGAAGCAGAAGCAGGGTAGCAAGCACAGACAAAGATTAGGCTGTAAGCCCATTAACTCTTTAAGTGCTTTGTGCAACATGGCACATATAACTGATATTATAAAGAATAATAATATTTGAAATATATACATGAAATTGTGTGAGGAAGTATGATTTATAAAAAAAACCTTTAAAGACAAAGGAATTATTGCTACTGTACATTCAAAAAGTTTACCTTTGAATAGTTTTATGTTTTATGTAGTCTGTTGCCGCCAAAGTTTTGCAAGATTTTCATGATTCATATAACTGAAGCCTTTTGCACACCTGATTCTGTGATGTGTAACTACTGCCTTGTTTTTGTTTTGCAGTCTTAAAGTCTCAGTAAGTAAAGTAAGGCTGCTGAGAGTGCATACACAAAGCTGAATGAGTTGGATGTCTTGCTCACATGCTGGGCAGCTAATCGCATATAACAATCTACTATATGGGGCATTTAGTACCACCAACAAACAACTATCACCCCTTCAGGTAGCAATTTCCATATGATAGCGATGCATCAATTGTCCGGAGTTCAGCAACACCTGAAAGTATGAGCAACACAAAAAGTAGGGGCTTTAAAGGTACCTTGTGAACACAACCACAATCAACAAAACAATCTTTGTTAAAAAAATCACCATTTTAATAATACTCAGATAAAAACATTAAAACCATCCCAATGGTGTTGTATTCATGATCAACAATACTGCATGTATGTGACTGAAATACATAGTATGTTAAATCATCCTACAACTTTCTAGGCCCCCTACATGGATATGCAGCGTAGTCCTATAACAGGATGTCCAAAAATGTAAACTTTTCAATACAGGTGGCCCAATCTTCAATGCGTTTTGCAGCTTGCTTCCTCAGGAAGAGAAGGAAGTAGTCTATAATTCACATAGATATGGAGCAGGTGACACTTTGCACACTAAGAGATATAATAACATTATGTTATAAAACTTATATTATATATCACTTAGTACTAATACTTCAAAGCATCCCCTTATTTAGATAAGTAGTAAGGTTGGCTAGCATTTTAATGTTGCATACCTTGACCTGGGGTAAGCCCATCAAACAGCTGCACATTTGTAATTCCACCTCCAGATTCTGGGCAGTTAATGTATTAAATGTTTGCATTGGAAAGAGTTGGGTTTTGGTAGGAAAGGGCATTTGAAAAGTATCTATTCCTCAGAGGACTATTCTAATTTGATTAACTTAGTACTAGAAGGCAACCAATCTGGGGCACGAATCTCCCGCTGTGTGCTTTGTATTCTGACAGTGATGAGGGTGTCGCAGTTAGAATACCAAAACTGATGGCAGCTGATTGGCACTGTTCGGCCAAAAATTTTCCATCTGGCTCCTTCAATTTTTTGATTGAAGGATGCTGGATGGAAGTTTGGTGACAGAACAACCCAGTGTGTGAAATTTAGGCTGGTTGAAAATGAATTTGTACAGTGTATATCCCGCTTTAGTGTATGGAAAACAGCCCTATAACAGTCCAGGCTCTGGAGCGAAAAAGAAGTCTCCTGAGCACCAGAATGGGGCCCCCGCATGCAACTTAACTGGCAATTATACAGGTATACCCAA
>NW_017308250.1:116760-138979 GCF_000935625.1 Nanorana parkeri | reverse complement strand
TATGTTGACCTCAAAATTAATGTGCAGCCATACCAGGTCTAGTTCCCTCACATTAATGTGGATAAGGGTATATTTCCCACATTCCTGGCCTGGTGGATGTAGGGATCTGTGGGGAATGGCTTATGGAATCTGGGGGGGCTAGATATTTGCCCCTGCCCCTTTGTGAATGAGAAGGCGTATATAGTAAAAATCACATACGTTTTTGACAAATCCTTTATTCAACAGAGTCCCATAATGTAAATCTATTGTCAATCATGTTGTCGAGTAATGCAGATCCACATCTGCACATCTGCATTACATGAATGACAGCTTCCATTCCTCCTGCTAATTGTAGTAGACAATGAGGCAGGGATGCTGGTTACAACATTGCCTTAATATGGCCCCATGACCATATTAGATCAATAATGTCACCGACATCCCCACCCATTGTGCACATTTATCTGCAGGGCCCGGAATTTGATGAATGATGGCTGAATTAAGCTGGGGTTGCCATAGAGTCATATTAGGTGAATGATGTCACCAGCATCCCTATTTCTTTATTTTAATTTAGCTGTGGTTTGAAGGAATGCCCCAGCCAACAGCTAAATGGAGCTGGGGTGCGTCACTGGTTGCTAGGATGCATGGCGGAGTGAGTCGTAGTTAGCGTGCCGCTCATGTGTACGGCACCCACTAAAGCATTCTACAGCAGTATTTGGACTGATATTCCAGGATGGGCAATAAGAGAAATCCGAGGTCAGCCCAGGGAACAAACAAACGAAGATCGGGAAATCTATCTACCTTTTTCCAGAGGCCGACAGAACCGTCCACTGTCTCACCGGACCTGACGGGCTTCTCAGATCAAGCCGGCGCTGGCGCGGCTGTTACGCCGTCATGAGGAGAGTCTTCCCTCTCTATGTCTGGGGCCTCAGAGATGGCAGAACAACATGAGGACTCGGTATGTTCTAGTGGGGGAGGGGAAGACGGTGACCTAAAAGCGTGTATTCGCTCTTTGCCTACTAGGGCAGATTTAGAGCAGTATGTGGCCCGCATGGAGGCTGCCTATAAAGCTGAGATGGTTGGACTTAAGGCAGAAGTGTCGCAAATTGGCTCCCGCCTGGACACAATAGAAGTTACACAGGACTCAATGGCGTCTCGCATGGAATTACACCACCAGGTCCTGCAAGAGCACTCAGTAAAGCTGTTTGATATTATTTATCAATTGGACGATCAGGAAAATAGATCCCGACAAAATAACATTCGATTAAGGGGGATCCTTGAAACAGTGGGAGTGCAGGATCTGATCTCTGTGACCCATTCTGTATTTAATCAGCTTTTGAATAAGCCTAAAGATGCTGCCTTGGAGATTGACCGGGCCCACCGCACCCCTGGACCGCGCTCTGCAGCTTTCACACGCCCCAGGGATGTGATATGTAGATGTAGAATACATTTTTATGCAGTGAAAGAGGCCATAATGTCAGCCGCCAGGATAGCTGATAGGATACAGTTTCAGGATACTCCAATATTACTCTTGGTGGACCTCTCTCGCCGCACTCTTCAAATGTGCAGAGCCCTTAAACCATTACTGGAGGCCTTCAAGTCCAGCGGCATTACCTATCGATGGGGATATCCATTTCAATTGATAGCCACCAGAGGTGGTCAATCTATGGTTTTTCGTAATATAGATGATCTGCCTAGGCTCCTTGACAGTTTTCAACTTGTGCAGATCTCCCTGCCAGACTGGCCCTATAACACTTGCCTACCTCATGTACCAGTTAGAGAGAGGTGGCAAACAAAAGTTACATCCGGATTGTCTCCATCTATTATTTTGGCCAAATGAGGGGCCAGAAAATCATGAAATTATATGCTGGTCCTGGTGTTGTTTTTGCTTTTTTTTTTTATTATTACTATAAAAACTATGTACTCATTTATCTATATTTTCTTTTTTGCCCTTATGTTTTTATATATTTGATGTGTAGATAGAGTAATGCTTCACCTTACAGGAAGACACGTGGTTATGTGGAAAGAAAAACTAGGGTGTTTTCTTTTTTCTTTATTACTATAGAGGTTTTTTTGTATGTGTATGTATAACTAGGAATGGTTATGTATATGTATACATGGGTATGAGTATATGTGTGAATATGTATATATATATTTTATATTGTTTTTGTTCACTCTGGACACGATATATGTTGCCTGACCTGGAGGCTTAGATTTAGGTATGTATATAGCATATTAAATTATTAGGGTGCCCCACTGGAGGGTCACGTGTTGATGCACTACATTTGTACCCCCTTGCCCCCACCTTAGGATGCCCATGTTAAAGTGGGTGTTTGGCCGGATGGCCGTATTTAGATGTTTGGGTTCTCTACCCAGAGCCTACTGGAAAAAAATAGGCTCTTGGGTGCAGTCCCATTTTTGCTCCCATTGTGAGCTAATTTTATATTTGACTGGATTGTCTCCCTGCATGTCTCTTGTCCTGTCTGGTATTGTGGTAGTGTTGTATGTATTTGTCTGTTTGCATATGTATGGTTCTTCTTGGAGAGGGGTTAGGGCTGGCTCAGCATGTCATGGCTACTGCTGTAATGTTCTTTCTACATCATGTCTTTATCGATAAGTTCTTTTAATGTGAGGGGTTTTAATCACCCTTCAAAAAGATCGCAAATTCTGTATCACATGCATAAGAAAAAGGTAGATATAGTGTTGTTTCAGGAAACGCACTTTTGCGCTGTGAAACATCCTATGTGTTCACAGCACTAATCCCCATATTAAATCCAAGGGTGTTTCAATTGGGATACATAAGACCTGTAGAATTATGGTGCAGAATACCTCAATCGATCCCTTTGGCCGATACATTTTTCTGAAGGTTTCACTGAATGATTGAGTATATACAATTGCTAATTTTTACTTACCAAACTCTTTACAGGTCTCCACATGTCTGCGTTACCTAAAGTCCCTGGAGTCTTTTGCTGAGGGAGACATTATTTTGGGTGGTGATTTCAACTTAACTGGACCCCCGCTCAGACTCATCCTCTAGTAGGAGCTCTATCTTTTTTTCGGATTTACGTAGGTTGAAACATAAATTGGTTTCTATGCATTTGGTGGACCTCTGGCGGACTTTGCATCCAGAGGATACTGAATACACCTTCTACTCGTCTGTGCATAATTCTTACAGCAGAATAGATTATGTGTTTGTTTCTGAATCTTTACTAGATGCCTCACCGCGTATAAGTATTGGACAGCGTGTGTGGTCAGATCATACCACTATATATAGCTTGTTTAGCTTTTCTTCGTTGCCACCTTCCTTCTCCTTCTGGAGACTGAACGATAACCTTCTTTCTAACGCATAGTGTTGTACGGAAATCAGGCAGACCGTTTCTAATTTCCAAATAGATCATGCACATGATCAAACTCCTCTTCTTTATAGATGGGAAGCACTAAAATGTGTTCTGCGAGGAATTTTTATTAAACATGGGGCTCGACTTAAGAAATGGAGAGGGCAACAAATTAGATCTATGTTTGATAAACTGCATTGCCTCAAACGAAGCCATCAGCGTTCAGGGGATGATCATATTGGATTAGAAATTTTAACTACCTGTAAACACCTACTAACACTTTTAGACCAAGCCTCATTAAGATATCGGGACCGCTTTCTTAAGTGCACATATGAATATGGGAATAAGTGTAGTGCCTTTTTGGCTCGTATGTTACATCAGCGCAGAGGACAGACTTCTATATTATCCATACTTTCTCCAGAGGTCAAACTAGTGTATTCCAACACGGCTATCTTGCAATCTTTCCATAATTATTTAACTCGCTTATATAATCTAGATTCGTCTAACCCGTCAAGCTCAGATACCCCTGCTGCGTCTGCAATAGCCGAATATTTGGTGAGGACGCCTTTGTTCCCTATTTCGGCGGAGGTGCATACAGCTTTAGAACGCCCCTTTACGGCTGAGGAATTAGAAGGTGTCATTAAAATGGCTAAGAATGGGAAGGCCCAAGGGCCCGGATGGATATACTGCAAGATTTTCTAAAGACTTTGCTCCTGAAGTATCTCCCTTACTGTTGGATATTTTTAACTCAATCTCTCCCACATGTCCTTTTTCGCCACAATCTTTCTTAGCCAATATTTCTTTAATACTGAAACCAGGCAAGGAGCCTACATTGCCGGGGAGTTATCGCCCGATATCACTGTTAAATGGCGATATTAAACTATACTCTAAATTATTGGCCCTACGTTTGCAACCTTTATTACCTAGTCGTATTTCAGATGATCAAGTGAGATTTGTATATGCTAGGGAGGCTAGGGATAATACGTCCAAAACTATATCTTTAATAGATTATGCTCAGAAAAAGGGGGTGCCAGCCTGCATGCTGTCAGTAGATGCAGAGAAAGTGTTCGATAGGGTAGGCTGGCATTTCCTTCGGGCCTCATTAATACAACTGGGGCTGGGGATATCATTTCTGTCTAAAATAATGGCCTTATATTCCTCCCCATTTCCCCGGTATGTGCTAATGGCAGACTTTCTGATCCAATTAAGATCACTAATGGCACCAGGCAAGGTTGCCTTTTATCTCCTTTGCTATATGTGCTTACAATGGAACACCTGGCTTCTGCCATTTGTACAAACCCCCGGATACATGGTATCCCAGTGGGTCCCAGAGAATTTAAAATGGCATTGTATGCGGACGACATACTCCTGTATGTGACTCAGCCATCTCAGTCTCTGCCGGCCGTCTTGCAAGAATGGTCTTCTTTTAGTTATGTTAGTAACTTTAAAGTAAACTGTGACAAATCAGAAATGCTTAACATCTCGTTACCTGCGAGGACGGTGTCTTCTCTCCGATCTGCCTTTCCTTTTGTATGGTAATCTTCCTTTATTACTTATCTGGGTATTAAAATACCTACAGATTTATCCCGACTGTACGAACTTAATTATTTACCGCTCCTTATTAAGACGAAAGAAGATCTTATATCCTGGAGGTTGCCTCCACTCTCATGGTTTGGACGTATTAGCGTGATCAAAATGGATATTTTACCTAAATTTTTATATTTGTTTCAAACTGTCCCAATACGCCTGCCACATTCCTTTTTTTTTAGAGCTGAAACAAAGGTTTAGATCCTTTGTATGGAACTACAATAAGCCCAGACTTAACTATCATCTCTTGACGAGGCCGAAGTCAAGAGGGGGTGCTGGTCTGCCTCATTTCTGTGTTTACTATAAGGCTACCGTGTTGACGAGAGTATTAGACTGGTTTCATAATGCAGCATATAAACAATGGGTATCTTTGGAGTTTCTATTGTCACCTCTACATCCCAAAGCAGCATTATGGGTCTCTTTATCGGAGATGGTTAGTGGCACGGGATGGCCGCTTCTTGTTTATTCCACGCTTTGGTGTTGGCACCATGCACGCACTTCTTTACGACTTTCTTCTATACCTGGTCCTCTGACCCCTTTATTGGACAATCCACAATTTCTGCCGAGACTGCATGCCCCGTCCTTTCTGGGCTGGGACAGACAGTTCTGGCCTCAATTAAGACACGTTTTACAGGGTGATTCACTAATTTGTAGGGCAGATATTTTGTCTAATTGTTTGTTGGACAATAGGGCATGGTTCTCAGACACTCAACTATCTAGCTATCTTGGTTCAATGCACTCTAATTCTGACATCACCCGGAATCTTACACCTTTTGAGTTATTATGCACTACGCTCACGCCACCGACGCACAGTATTTCTTGTTTGTATCAGATGTTTCTTTTATATCATTGTACAGCACTACCGTCTTACACCCAGGCGTGGAATAGGGATGTAGAGTTTGATATGACCCCAGCAAATTGGGATAAGATCTTTGTGATTACACATAGAATGGCAATGTCATGTAAAGTGCAGGAACGTAATTTTAAACTGCTCTCTAGATGGTACTATACTCCAGTACGGCTCCACCATATGTTTCCTTCGGTTTCGCAGACATGTTGGAGATGCCAAATGGCGGAAGGCACATACATACACATATGGTGGTCTTGCCCCCTGATAAACGCCTTCTGGACAAGGGGCTTAGCTATGTATGATAAAGCACATTCCACGACAACTGGAAATACACCTACCTTAACTTTACTGTCCCTGTTTCCGGATTCAATATCAAAAGCTAAAAAGTCGATCTTACGGTTTTTCCTTTTTGCGGCAAGATAAACTATTGCGAGGCACTGGAAGTCGGCCGGTGCCCCTACTATTATGGAGTGGCTGAATAGTCTGAGTGAAATCGCATATATGGAGAAATTAGTTGCTATAGATTCGGATCAAAGTGAGAGGTATAGGAAACTATGGGAGGTATGGAACTGCTTCCAGGACTCTGAAACTTTTGCAATATTAGTAGCCAATTTGGATGATTAATAACTCTGTGGGCTGGAGGGTTTTTTGCTCTGTTATTCTTTTTCCCCTCTCTTTGTATATTAAGAAAGATTGTAGAAAGGTTATAGTATGTTACTAAGTAGGCTGAGCAGAGCTTTCTATATGCCGTCCCTCTCTCTTCTCCCCCTCTCCCTCTTGGGTGTTGTGTTGTTTCCACAGCTGCCAAAACCAGAGCTGCAAGATGAAAAGCCTGAAGGAATCACCGAACGCAACACCTTTCCCGCACTGTTGGTGAGGTTGATGGGTTGTCTCAGTCTCGAGGGTCTTAGTAGCTAGATTGTCACCACCAATTATCTGTGAGGGTTGACACCATCACTTGAAGGGGCTTAATCGGAAAGATGATGACACCTAATGCCCCAAGATGCCCAACTACTACCCTACTAGCCACATAGAACCTTCTCTGTCTGTGTCCATGCAGGTCAGACCTAGCTCCATTCCCTTTTTCCACCAAACCTCGAGGCTGAGCAACCATACGTTCTCCTCATATCTCAAGTTGAAAATTATATTGTCTTTTGCTTAGTTATCCTGTCTTAACGTGATAAGCTTCTGTTTTGTTGTCTACTTTAGAACACATTACATTTGAGTTCCTGGTTCCTTCCTACAGTTAAGTTTTTGCTATGTTATTATATAAGTTTGTCCGTGGGAGTTTGTCAATGCGCTCCCCCTGCCTTGGGTAGAGAGAGATCACATGCATCCCCCTGCCCAACGTATCGAACTTGTTGCGGATATTCTCCGCCTGCAGCACTTGCTGCAATTTTTTTTTTTTTTGTTCTATTGGTATCACATGTTTTAACAAGCAATATTTACTGCATCCCTGTCCCTCTCTTCCTCTTTTTCTTCTTCTCCCACTTTACTCCTGCCCTCTTTACCTACTGCCCTCAGTCAGGCTGTGTGGTGCGCTCTGGTCATGACTCCTACAATGACCCCACCATGTCTTATAATTTCTCCACTAGGCCCCTTCTTCCAACACCCATATCATGACCCTTAAAATTTTAAGCCTTAATGTACAGGGCCTTAACTCCCCTAATAAGAGAACACGAGCATTCCGCTTTTTCCGCTCTTCTCATGCGGACATAGTCCTCCTACAAGAGACCCACTTCTCTAGGATGTCATGTCCCAAATATTTCCATGCCCAATACCCTATGATATACATGGCCAATGACAACTGTGAAAGGAAAGGCGTTTTAATTGGCTTCCGCCGCTCCGCTAACTTTATATGCCATTCCACGATCAGAGACCCGCTAGGCAGATACTTAATTCTCACAGGGCTTTTACACGACTCCGAAGTCACCCTAGTCTCTTATTACGCCCCCAATACGGACCAACTTTCCTTTTTTTATGACTTATTGAATAAAATACAAGCAAACAGCACGGGCACTGTCATCATGTGTGGTGACTCAAATTTGGTTCTCCTCCCTCACAAAGATAAATCTAATGATACTCCAGCATACTTGGCCTCCGCTAAAGCATTTTGTGCCCTTATCTCTCACCACACACTCACTGACTGCTGGAGAGAAGTGAACCCTCATAAAATAGATTTCACACATTATTCTCACCCACACAATATCTTCTCACGAATAGACCATATTTTCGTTTCCAACTTTCGAATCCCCTCAATCATGCATTCAAAACTCCTTCCAGTCCCGTGGTCAGACCACTCTGCGGTCACATTGATCCTCTCGGGCATCTCCCCTCCAACTAAATCCTTCTCTTGGACCTTGAATGATTCCCTCTTATCTGACATGGTAACTAAGAGCACCATAGAATCCTACATATCCGACTATGTGGCGCAAAATCAATCCCCGGACATTTCCCCTACCCTACTATGGGAGGCCCACAAACCAGTAATCAGGGGGAAAATCATCCATCTGGCATCCCAAATTAAAAAAGAGAGACTCAGGCGCCTAGATACCTTGGAACAGGAATACTATTCCTGTGTCCAGGCCTTCACCACCTACCCCACGCAGTCCAACAAGACCAAACTTGACACAGCTCGCCAAGCACTTAATCTACTGTTAACAGGACACGCAGCCAAACAGCTGCACTGCACGGCCCATAAGTTCTATCTCAAAGGAAACAAGGCAGACACCTTGCTGGCAAATCGGTTGAGGTCTCTAGACCCATCCTTCAAACCTTACAGGTTACGCACTGCCACAGGAACCCATACTAGCAACCCAATTACCATTCTTGACCTCTTCCACAAACATCTTTCATCCCTATACTCGACACCCGAACCAAAGCCGACAGAGAATATGCACAGATTCTTATCTGAACTTAATCTACCATCCCTCCTCCCAGCGCAGATTGAGGCTCTAGAAGACACGATCACGGAACGAGAAGTTCTTCTTGCCATTGGCACACTAGCCAAAGGGAAGAGACCAGGCCCGGACGGCCTCACAGTGGCCTATTATAACACCTTTAAGGAGACCCTAGCGCCCCTTATAACTGCCTCCTTTAATTCCATCAGATCTGGGACTACCCTAAACCGTGACTCCCTCTCTGCATGCATTTGTATGATACCCAAGCCGAACACTGATCAGACCGACTGCTCCAATTTTAGGCCTATCTCGCTACTGAATGTAGATGTAAAATTACTTGCTAAGATCCTAGCTAACAGACTCCATCAAGTGATAGGGCAGCTAGTTACGCAGGACCAAGTTGGTTTTATACCCAGTAGGCAAGCGGGAGACAACGTTCGCCGCATTACCTTACTTACTCATATTGCTCAAACACAGCGTATCCCTGCTATGCTGTTATCCTTGGACATTAAGAAGGCCTTTGATACAGTGTCTTGGCCTTATCTTTTTGCCACCCTCCGACGCTGGGGATTTGGTCACCACTTCCTCACATGGATAACTTCGCTCTACAATAGGCCCACAGCGCATGTGAAATACAATGGTTACCGATCACTGTCATTCGATATACTCAAGGGCACCAAGCAAGGATGTCCCTTATCACCACTACTTTTTGCCTTAATCTTAGAGCCCTTGGCATGTGTAATACGCTCTTCTCCGGATATTTCTGGCATAACCTACGCTGGTACCTCCCACAAAATCTGTTTATTCGCAGACGATGCCCTCCTTACTCTTACCAACCCCATCATCTCCCTCCCAAACCTTAAGCTGGTCCTCAACCGATTTGCCTCCATATCGGGGCTTTGCGTCAATGATTCAAAGTCAATTGCCCTTAACATCTCCCTACCAACCCCGCTGGTAACATCCCTGCAAGAGAACTTTCCCTATCGTTGGTCTTCCTCTAAACTGTCCTATCTGGGGATTAACTTGACCCCATCATACGCCATGCTGTATAGAGCCAATTACCCAGATTTGATAAAGAAATTGGTACATCTACTCGGAACATGGTCTCGATATCAATTATCATTACTAGGAAGAATAGCGGCAATAAAAATGTCCTTCTTGCCCAATATACTATATTTATTCAGAGTATTGCCGGTGCAAGTTCCGTCATCGGTACTACGTATGCTACAAGCTCGGATCATGAGATTTATCTGGAATGACAAGCGTCCCAGGACCCCGCGTAGCACCATCTATCTACCAAAAACTCGAGGCAGTCTAGGTGTCCCTAACCTTTTAACATACTATCAGGCGGCTCAAGTAGGACAACTAACCAAATACCACGCTGAGTCTGAAATTCCTCGCTGGGTAACGATTCAGGACTCCTTTCACCCAACTACTTCAGTAGCTAACCTTCTCTGGCTTCAACTTAAGCGGAGGCCCTCACCACTAAATCCCATTACTTCGATCTCACTGCGCATTTTGGACACCTTAAACAAAAAAATGGCCCTCACTTCCCCACACCTACCTCTAATGTCTTTCTTGAGGAACTCCACCTTTCCTCCGGCGCTTTCTAACCCCTCTAGCTTTAAAATATGGTCAGATAAGAGACTCAAGAATTTTGAGAAATTTCAGACCCAATCGGGCGTGAAAACCTTCCCGTACCTACAAGAACACTATGGTCTACCGACTAGAGAAATGTTTCGCTACCTCCAGATAAAGAACTTCATTCAGGTCCACACGAAACACCTGGCCCTCCCAGTCCTTTTGAAAGGATCTGTAGGGACAACCCCCATGCACCTGGAATCATTTCCACACTCTACACATACATCCTAACATCCCCTGAACAACCAGCCCCTTCTTACACCACTCAATGGGAACGAGACATGGGGTTTACTCTGGGATAAGATAAGTGGCAAAACTCCTGGGTCAACACGAAATCTAGTTCGCGATGTGTCAGAATGCTGGAGATCAATTATAAAGTACTATTACGCTGGTATATGGTCCCTGCAAGGGTGGCCAAATTCCGACCCCAAACCTCTCCACTTTGCTTCCGAGGCTGCCTGGACCAGGGCACCTTCTTCCACATATGGTGGCAGTGCCCAAAAGTTGCTAAGTATTGGGACCGGGTATTTGCCTTACTTTCGTCATTATTCCAAAGGCCATTAAGTAAAGATCCAACCTTTGCCCTTCTTAATTGTAAACCGGTAGGCCTTTCTACTGCATCCTTCAAACTAAGCCTCCATGTTTTGACGGCGGCTAAAAGAGAGATAGCCAAGTCATGGTTATCCAGCTCGCTCAGTATTTCTAGCCTCAAACGACATGTGCATTGGACGATGTCGCATGAGAAGCGGACGACCCAAGCGGAAAATACTATGCAAAAGTTTGAGAAAATATGGTCCCCCTGGATAGAAAATTTCCTACCCGCTGGTATCAACCATCACCTCTTAATCCTATGATAGGGGATTATGGTAACAGCTCTATAGCACTTAACCTTTTCCCACTCGCAGCCTGACACTACCCACCCTTTTCTTTTCACCCCTCTTCTTCCCCGCCTTTTACTGTTCCCCTGAGTCGTTTCTCCTACAAGACATCATTTGTACTTCCACCATACTGCACGTCGATCCCTGGGATATGCCCTCTCCGCGCTGTCCCCATGTACTGCAGCCTCTTTGATGATTTCGTGTATGTACTTACCAACAAGACACCTAGGCTGTAAGCCATATTGTACCTACATGGCATACACCTTGCCTTTCTGGAATCCATGCCTGACTACACTTGCCTCCCCCAGCCTGTTAATCCCCTAAAGCTGTTGCAGTCGAATTCCAGGTCCAGATCCACAACTACTGTATTGTATTGTATCTTGAAGTACTATGACTGTATATTACGGTGTAATGTTATTTTATTGTCTTTTACCTCCAATAAAAATGTATACGAAAAAAAAAGTAAACCTGCCGCTCCGTGTGCACAGTGAGAGGGGATAGCAGTCTTCCCCTCTCACCTGTCACAGAAGTTCCAGCACAGTGCTGTGCTAGGACTCCTGTATTGGAGGTGACGGGGTCAATAAAGAGAACCTGTCACCTCCAATTGCTATTAAAGAGGGGCTTGTTACCTCTGTGTGACAGCAATGAAGTTAAGTGGAAAAAAAATAGATACAAAAATTATTAAAGAAATAAAAAAAAATAAAAAAGCGATTAAAAAATAAACAATAATAAGGTGAGAGTCCTCCTCAGCCCTCTCCTAGCGCAGCAGTGTCAGTTCTCCCGCCAAGCCGCCAGATGTCGCAGCAGCAGCCGCGTCATCCCTAAATTTTACAGTTGGGGGTCACCACAACTTGGCAAATGTTACCAAGGGGTCCCGGCCCTAGAAAGGTTGAGAACCACTGTCCTAAGGCATCTTAAGCATCTAGATGCGGACATAGCATTGCTACAAGAGACACACCTAAGGGCGGAGGATGTGAAACGTACTTAAAAAGTCTGGGTCGGTGAAGCTTTTGGCTCCCCCTTAGAAGGCCGTAGAGCGGGGGTGGTGATTCTATTTCACAAGAGGCTCCCCTACTGGGTGGTTAAGGTCAAGACAGATGACGAAGGTCGGATGCTAACGATACATTTACAATATTTTGAACTGGAGTTGGTGATCTCCAACATTTATATGCAGAACTCACCGACTAAATCGCACTTCACTCAGCTGTCCTCTTGGCTTGCTAAAACAAGCACCAAACACCACCTGGTGGGGGGAGACTTCAACTGCACCATGAATCCCTTAGAGGACAGGAAGAGAGCCCCGCATACCTCCCAAGCCACACAGCCACCTTGTTTAAGCTCAAAATCCGCCCTATCTGAGCTGACCTCGGACCTGGGATTTCACAATGTGTGGAGAGTGCTGCATCCCTTGGAGACGGACTACACACATTTCTCTAGGGTGCACAACTGCTTTGCATGCCTAGACTACCTGTTTTGTACGAACCCCTTGATGCAGTCATATCAGACCACGCCCCCATATCCGTAGATATCTCTGTTACCCCACAGATAGCCAATAACATTATGTGGAGGTTCCCGGGGTACCTCAAAACTAATGATGATTTTTGTCACTTTCTCCGTTCGTCCTGACAGGACTATGCAGAAAATAATAGCCAACATGTAGACACCCCTTCCCTGTGTTTGGAAGCAGGAAAAGCCTACATGCGAGGCAGAATAATGTCATATGTATCCGCCTATAGAAAAAAAGACCACCCAGGCATTCAAGGAGGCAAGCGCGGCTGTTCGACTGGCGCAAAGAGAGCTACTGACTGATCAAGGACCGGTCACGAAAACATGCTGGGAGCAGGCCAAACTGACCTTTGATTTGTGGGCGGACAGGTATGAGGTTATGAAAATTTCCTACAATTCGGGAATAAAGCAGGGAAATTGATGGCCAGACTGGTAAACTGGTAAAAACTCCCCGACACATATTTTTGTACTACAAGACCCAACGGGTACACTCCTCACAGACCCGAAGGCAATAAACGGGGCCCTTGAAGACTATTTCACATCTCTTTATAGCAAAGATGACATGGACAAGGGAGCATTGGAGGCCTTTCTGGGGCAGGTTACCTTACCCACAGTGGAAGACGAAATACTCCAAACACTTAACGCAGACATTACCAAGGGGGAAACCGAAATGGTTATTAAAACCATGACAGGGTTCAAGGCGCCTGGCCCAGATGGGTTCACGGCTGACTTCTTTAAGATACTTAACAATGGGGTAATGGGAACATTACACAGTCTGTATAATCACATGTGGGGGGAAGGGGCCTACTTCCCTACGGGGAGAGAGGCGTACATTAAACTCCTGCCCAAACCGGGAAAGGATCCTACCAGCCCTGGCTCATACAGGCCTATCTCACTTATAAATGTGGACGCCAAGATCTTTTTGAAAATTATAGCAGGCAGACTTGCTGAGATATTGCCCAGCCTAACACATCCCGCCCAGGTGGGCTTCGTCAAGGGTAGAGCAGCAGTCATGAACTTGATATGGGTCATTTTGGCCCTGGAACAAGCGAAAGCGCATCCTGCTCAGGAGTATGCCATAGTGACTCTTGACGCGGAAAAGGCATTCGACAATGTTAACCTGGAATGGCTGTTTTTGGTCATGGACAGGATGGGGCTGCGTGGTAGGATCCTTTCCCTGTTACGAAAGATGTACGACGCTCCAACAGCACGGATATGGACTCAGGGAGCTATCTCCCGTCCTATTCGGTTATGTAAAGGGACACGACAGGGATGCCCCCTATCCCCACTACTATTTAATTTGGCCCTGGAAACTTTGACCAGATATATATTCCAGACCACCCCCTTGCAGGGAATAGCGATTGGCAAGGAGGAACTGCGCATTTCTCTCTTTGCCGATGATATTCTGCTATTCACCTCCCGCCCAAGGGAGGATTCACTAACAATTCAAAACCTCTTTGACACCTTCAGCACTTTCTCAGGGCTAAGGGAATTTTCACATTCCAAGATAATTATCCCTTTGCTCAGTGAATGAGATGAAGCTCTGCTAAAATTTTTATTTTAGATCTATTCGGGTGGGGTTCTTTAATTATAAATTAGCTTTAACTTGTTTTTAAGGAATAGTATTTTGGTCATTTTAGTTCTGATATTGTTTGCTTTCCTACTGCTCTTATTTACCTGCCTGTAATGCAACCCCTAACAGCCCCCAAAAAGTCTGATTTGTCAGAGAACAGTCACATTTACAGTTTACTTTTTTTTGAACGAAACTAGGATGGATCCAAATTTTTTGAAACATACATTTAAATTTGTTCGCAATCACACACGTTCAAATTCGGAAATTTGGATGCATCGGAATGTCCGAATTTAATGAAATTTGTACAAATATCCATTTGAAACAAAATTTACATATCTAGTGATTGGTGTGCTGGTATACTGTGTAATATGCTTAGCAGAGTTTTGTCATTAATTTCAAGTGAATTAATGTGCTGCCTTCAAACACACAAATATGCTAGCATTAGCACTCACAGTATGTGTTAATTGCACATAGATGTCAGCTCTCAGAGAGAGCTTAGAGGAAGTACTGATTAAGGAGCAAAGTAGTTGTTGTCACTGAGGGCTTGTTTCAGATCAGAACAGTTTATTCCCGACAAAGCATCCGAATGTATCCCTATGGTATTTCTGGGCTCTGTTCACACCAGTGCAGTTCGTCCTGGACCAGACCAAAACAATACTGCTTGTCTCATTTTTTCTGGTCTGGAATGCACTGGAACACATAGAAAAGCATCAAAACACAAATGCATGCAAACGCACTGAAATGCACTGGACTGCACCTGAAAGTCCATTTTAAGCTAAAAAAAAACGCTCTGGAATGCAGCAAAATCGTGGTAAAATTGTGGCAAAATACATATTTTAGGATGCCTGCAACAAGATTTGCACCACATTGCCTAGCTTAGTTACACATCCTCATGGGGCCTTTTGAGCATTCGGACTAGGCAAGCTAACACTCAAAAAGAATTCACAAGTGTTGGCAAGGAATATACTGTAATATTGAAAGAGTAGTCAGAGTACCTCTTTCTTCTGCTTCTCCATCATTGTCCAATCAAAGAGGGGACAGGGAGGTCATGAATCTATCTTTCTTAAATGCAGCATGAAAAAGTGAGCACATTGACCTGGCTGAGCCATGTAGGAAAGCAGTGTAAAGTTTAGGACTGGTTGGACAAAATTACAGTACATACTGTATATTTTAATGCTGTATATACAGTATTAGTATTTATCAAGCAATCTGAATTAGTTTTATACTTCTTTTCCATATTACATTTCTACAAGAAAATCCTAAAACTAAAGTCTGCCTAAGGCAGAAAGTTTTGCCATAAAATTATATGACCAGTAAAGTGCCCTACAAATTAGGTACTATTTTGTGCATGTGAAATAGACAAGAAAGATTATTGAATTGAATAGAGAGCTATATTCTGCTTGCGGATAGTACTCTCTGTGCAGAACTGGATTCTGTATTAAAACCCAGGCTAATAGCTACATCTAGCTACACCAACTTCATCTTACACAGACTTTAAAGTACCTGTATACCTACCTCACCTAACCTCATTGTCACATTTTGTGGACTGCCCAGTGCAGCCTTGTGGCTTATTTGCTTGATCTGTCCCTTCTTGTTCTGTCTATAAGTCCATCAGATGGACCACTGTCATCAACAAGGCTGGATTTTAGCATAGTCTACAAAGGCATGTACAAAGAAAGTAGGGTTACCAGTGGAAGAATACATGATGGTTCTTGTCAGTAACAGTTTGCTGTATATAGGAAACGTTTTCACCCTGAAACCCTACCTGCCAGTGCAATCTAGACAGGTCCTTATTGTTGCGGTTTATGCACAATTTGTGCTGCTGAGAGTGCTTTGTACATGCAGCTCACCCACTTCAGGGCCATGCTCCTGGTACCAAACTGATAGGAGAGAAGTGTGACAGTTTATCCTGCTTTTTTTTTTATTTCTTAACAAAGAATTTATTAAGTTTTTATCATAGCAACAAAGACAAAAACAATACAACAGTACAGGAAGGGCAATGCCCAAATTCATAGGTGTATACAATCAAGATGCGTAAGGCAGTGCACAAATCGGACAACAATACAACAGGTATCATGTACAGCAGATGAAGTACAGAGTTGGTATTAGCAGTGCATGGAAATATTACAACACCGATCGGTTGGAATGCCCAGAAACTAAAAAGAAAAACAAAAAGTCTTACACAGGGAGAGGTGTATAAAAGTCTCAGTGATACAGAGAGGATGAACAATGTTTTTGTGTTTTAATTTTTTTAAATTTTTTTATTTAATAAGTAAAAATTAGAGCTTGTGGAGAGCGTCTCTACCAATGCCTCTACCTGCTTTTTAAGTTGTCAGCTGTCAAGCTAAACTGTCTTTTTGAGTCGTTATGTCCCTTGCCTCATTGTACCCTTTGTAGCTTTGACATCTGATCCTATTAATGTGATAGTAATACAATGGTAGAAGGGAAGCAGCAGTTGTTCTAGGGGGAAGGAAGAATAAATCTGGTCCTGATCATCAGACAGGACTGCATAGCATGGAAGAATATTGTAGGAGCATATAGTTGTCAGTTTCTGAAGGGCATGCGGTGTTGAATATATACCATTTCTACTTAATGTTTTCACCACGTAAGTTGCAATTATTTTTTGCTTTCTCATCCTTAGACCTCATATCACAACAATGCTCAAAGCCTGTGCCACTGTTAAATATAGAGCTTTTGTATTGTTTTTCCCATTTGTATCATCACAGTACTGATGCAGTGTACAGTATAACATAAGTGCTGCTCAGGGTCTTTACTACAATTAATCACATGCCACTCCTCTTTTTCTCACTCATTCTAAAAAAGTTCATCATCTGTACACTAAAATATTTTATTTGCTGTGATTGTTTTGTGACCTTAAAACAATTTTTATCTAGCTTTTAAAAATCAGTTGGTAAGTATTGCTATTGAATGTTGTCTTAATTGTATTGCTCAGGTTGCTTAATCAATATAAAGTTTCTTTAGTTATCAAAGGTAAGGGAAAAGCAGCCCATAGACATTAGCATGACATAAACTTGCTAAGTCAGCAGAGCCAACCTTGCAAGTTTGTGGAGCACTTTGCAACCCTAAGAAAATGTCCTACTCTCAATAAGTTGAATCAAGACTATGGGGTCTATTCACGAAGCTGCCAAAGGATCTGGCCGTAGCTTCGGCCGATTACGGCTGAAATTAGCCGTACCAACCTGAAGTGAATAGCCGACCGTCACTTCACTTCACTTTGACCGTCACTTCACTTCAGATCGGTCATTCACTCGGCTGCCCTCGGCAGCTTCGTGAATAGACCCCTATATGTCAGATAAATCCTTTATCGTCTATTGTCAGCCTAATGAAAAAGCTTGAAACTAGTAATATTAGATTTAAAGTAAGGGGACCTGAGATAGTTTCCACCTTGCACTGTGTGTTCTTTTAAAAGCCTAAGTTTTGAAAATCACACACTTTAAATTGTTGTTGTTAAGAAAGTAAAAATTCCCATGCTGCTGTGGATTTATAGGTTTTCTTCCTACACAAATAACAACATTCTATTATACACTCTTTATGCAATATTGCAAAATTTTTTCTTCTTTTTTTTCATTGCTGTTTTTTTTCAGTCAAAGACACAACATTTTCCTACACACTCCCATACGCACTTGTACTATTATTAAAATCAAAGTGTAGTGTCCTTGTATATATTTTTTATGTTGAAGAATAAAAATTAAATTTTTAAAAAATATTTCAGCTTGGCAAATACAAGCAAACTGCATATTGCTTATTTATATATTTTTTCATAGCTAGTAGGTGTTGACCTTTCTTAGCTGTTCTGCTGAAAAGTCTGTTTTACAGAACAGGGGGGAGGGGGGTAATAGTGAGTTTAATCAGATAGAGAGCATCTGAAAGCAAACAACTTCTGGTCTGCTCTCTCATTATAAAATCCACCATTCTGTGTAAAACCAGTGTCATGGGTACACCCTGTATTAAGTTTATTATACAATTACTGTGCAAAAGTTTTAGGCAGGTGTTAAAAAAATGCTGTAAAGTAAGAATGCTTTCAAAAATAAAAGTGTTAATAGTTTATTTTTTATCAAGTAACAAAATGGAACAGAACCAAAATCCAAATCAAATCAATATTTGGTGTGACCACCCTTTACCTTCAAAACAGCATCAATTCTTCTAGGTAAACTTGCACACAGTTTTTGAATACTGTGTATGTAGACTGCCTCAAAGCCTCCTGTCTCTTCATGTAATTTCAGACAGACTCGATGATATTGAGATCAGGGCTCTGTGGGGGCCAAACCATCACTTCCAGGACTCCTTGTTCTTCTTTACGCTGAAGCATTCTGGTCATGTACTTTATTTACCTTTCTTTGTCTAGCTGTTTCATCCATTCTCATTTGTACACCATCTACACTGCTTTCCTTTGCATACACAGAGCTGAAGAACAGTGGTGTCACAAGGGGGGTGCTACACGCATTGGGTGACACCATCAAAATGACTAACGCCTCTGCTGAAGAAGGTTTTTAAAACATTCCCTTTTTCTTTAATCCCAGTGGCCAACTCTGACCTGTTTTATAACATGACTACCTAATCACACTCCGTGACATAATTATAAAGCAGTGAATGTGACATTCACCAAACATTTACTGCAGGTAAATGAATCAATGTTATTTAAAGAAAACCAGGGAATTCACCTACAGTAAATGATTGGCAAATGTCCCATTCACTGCTTTAAAAATATGTCAATGGCCTTTTTACTGTTAACATATTTAAATCATTTTTTGTCTCATTAGCAACCTTCCATTAGTTTTGAATTTTACAGCTTTTTGTAATTTTCAAATGATCAAATATATTCCTTCAATTTAAAATTTTTGTAAATTCCATTTTTATAGTGTATGGCATAGGAAAGGAGTTACATAGGTTTTATATTATGCTTTTTTAAATGTATTGACAATGAGACTACATTTTGCGGTGTATTTCCATGCAATCAATTTGAAACATTCCTATATCAGTTTTGTGCTTTTTTATGACAATATTCTTTCCAAGCCTTAGTCTTAGAGAGCAGCCCTCAACATTGGAAAAATGTGCTCTCTTAAAATTCTTTCCAGTATATGCTTGTTGTTTGCCATTTTTTGGAATTTTGTAATACGCTCCATGCTACTTTAAGTGTTTTCATGTAAGCATTTATTTCTTAAATTCTATGGCAATGTATGGTGCACAAAGATTAAAGGTTGACATGCCTTCAGTAGCCAGGGGGCAACTAAATCCAAGATTGATTGTTGCTGTGTTAACAATTTAGTGTGAAACGGTAAAAGAAAACCAGATTTTTAAAATTTCTGCATAAATGTGTGCAATTCTATAGGGTAAAGTATCAAGGGAGCTAGAAGAGGAAAGTAAAAATTAATAAAATATGTAAGAGAGTAGGAAAAGATAAATGATACAGGAAATATAGATACAGAATAGAGGTGAATAAAGGTATGCTTAAACATGTGACCATCATTGCTAGTAAAAGCAGTAAGACAATTGGGTGAAATTAAAAGAGGAGGTGATTGTAAATGATATGTAGCAGTTGCTGAAATCCACCATAATAATTATAGTGTTGTCAGTAGAGGAAGAGGAATGTAATTGAGGTAATAAAATGATCCACTAAAAGAGTATCTGAAACAAGAGGTCAACAGATCACAGCCTTATCATGTGATATCTTAGTTATATGCAACACATACAGGTGGTCAAGTAATTAAAAACATAATGATTTTTCAGGGGGAAAAGCTACCCGTTTCAAAAATATCATCTAAAAAGTGAAGTGGCAACAGATGAGGCACTGTGCCACTAAAAAACATTTCAGTACTGGTTCAAAGCATATTTTTTTTGGTGGTACCTAAATTCACAGTAAACATATTGGCAGGAATAATAGCAGCAAGAAGCAGGTAACCACAGCAGTGGCACAATGAGGCCTGAAGCGTGATCTTCATGAACAAAGGGCACTCTTTCATGGCTGAACTGCCTTTCAAAAGATATTCTTTGAAGTAGAAGTAGATTGGAATTTAAACGCTCAGTGTCAAGTATTCTGGGAGACAGAGTATTTAGGGAACCCTAGGGCTGATGTGGACCCTCTAGCTACACTGTACAGGGTACGCTAGGAGAGGAGATAGGCATACATGAAAAGTGTAGGCTGACAACTAACTTTTGGTGGGGTTAAGCACAGCAAACAGGTAAGACCTGGGAGATGGAATAGACCCCACACTAAAACACCAGAACAGTTAATACCTAGGAGCTAGAAAGGAACTTGCAATTAAGTGTGAGGATGGCTCAACATGAGAGCAGGTAATGCGGGATTCACCATGGTGCAGAGTCTAAGGGGGTGATTTACTAACCTAAACACACGCACGCACAAGGTGCGTGTGATTTTTACACAGCAAAACGTATTTATCAACCAAAAAGTGTCTAAAAGCATATTTCCACTAATGCCATATATGAAAAAATCATGCACATGATGCATATATAATGCTGCTTCACAGTTTAGACAAAAATGGTTAGCTCATGCATTTACATTCCTGCATTCATCAACGCAAGCAACACAACATAGAGCTAATTTACACAACATCACCTTGCAATTCAGGGCAGGGCTTTGCACAACACACCTGCTGGGTGTGTACACACTACAAAGGTGTTTAGATTCCACCCATAGATCATGCTGGGAGGGAACACACTACAGAGGTGTATACATGTTCATGGTGTGTTTATAAGGTTAGTAAATCAACCCCATGGTCTTGGTGTAAGTATAGTTAAGGTGCTGGTCTCACTCTTTTGTGAAGTATCTTTCTGCAGTGCTTTTTATTGTGAATTTAAGAATTTTATGTAGACGGAAAATCTATAGAGATAGTGCTATTTAATTAATCTTAATGACATATTTTAATGGACACTATAATATCATGAATGGCAACAGCTCGGATAAATCAGTTGATCAGAAAGATCAGTATCTCTCAGTTGTTAATATGCTGGAATGCAGTTCTCTAAAAGAGAATCTACCTTTTGTATTCAATTCCTCATGAGAAACTGTTGCTGATATGACCAGATACACAAATGTACACAAATTAGGAAAGATATTTGTAGGATAAAAAATATTAACATATGCGCAGTTCCACGCATTTTGTGGCTATTACTATAGCCGGAACACGTGGAATCCGCCCATAAAACCATGCTCAAACTTTTCGTACCACGCAGGCGCCACACTTCTGTGAACAATGCACAATGCATTGTTTTTTATGTTTAGCGCATCATGCCCATGGAAAACTGCTCATATGCGACTGGAGCCTAAGCTTAAAAAAATACAGTACACTCCCAATTGTTCTGTATTCTCTTAATTTTTAGCCCATATTTTAAGCACATTTTTAACACATACATTTTAACTCATTATAAACATATTTAAGTTACATACAGATGTACAATAAATATGTTGCCAAGCCCTATATGTCATGTACAGAAGACAGGGCTAAAAGACCGGTGATACACCGATAATATGTTTTTATTAATTAAATGATCAAAGCAAGGCAGAAACATAATCAAACTGTAAGCAGTATTGCGTATAATGCACACTAATAAAAAGTCAGACAATTTTCTGCATTTGGTTCTTTTGAATACTATTATAGAAAGTAATAGCGTTTTGGAAATAGAAGTCTTAGAAGGCTGTCACAGAGAACATTTCTTTGTTTTTCTTTTTTGTATTTTTTTTATTAAATGACTAAGTGCAGCAGTCTGTGTCCTATCTCTCCCTCTTGCATCTATTGGATTGTATTATTTTACATTTTGATTGAAATGATGTCACCAGCAGATAAAAACCTAGCCAAGGCATTGTAATTGAATCAGCCTGAGTTGTTTATTCTTGTCATCTACAGTGGTGCTTTGCTTGTCCTAACAGAAAATGCATAAAAGATCCCCCAGTGTTTAACATGTAGTTGATTACATATCTATATATATATTTATAC
>NW_017308250.1:90089-116333 GCF_000935625.1 Nanorana parkeri | reverse complement strand
ATATATCTGTATAGATATAGATATAGATATATATATCTATATATATATCTATATCTGTATATATAGCAAAACAATATTGTATTTTGTTATGAAAAGAATAATTAAAAAAAAGCAGTAAATGAAAGAAAAAAATATGATGACACCGTCTGCAAAACTTTCCATGGGTGACTAAAAGTATCAACAAATACATTTTGTCTATTATCTGGAATATATGCAAACAGCTTTGATTGACATCATTGAAATAATAGTTAATAGGAATAGTTAATGTGAAATAGCTTACTGTTTACAAAAGAAGTCTGCATTCTTGCCTCCATAAAAAAAAGCATCTTTTTTAATATACCACTTTTAAACTTAGCTGTACATCGATGTGAGTAGTGACTATAAACATATATCTATGGCCCATGTTTCTGCCTTTTCATATATTTTGACCCAAAAAGGAACACTGGTAACAGTCTGATAACAAATGTCATGCAAAATAGAAAATGCAAAGAAACAGCATTGTTGAATATAAGAGATCACCTGTGCTCACCTGGAGCTGACCAAGAGTGCATGCAAGAAAAATGAAGAATCCAGTAATATGCACAAGAATAAAGCAAAATAAAGTATATTATGCTGCAGATTCTCTGACTCCTTTCCAGGGAAATCTCTCACTACCTCAAGAGATAAAATTGTTAAATTTATGTAATGTGAATTCCACAGGGTAACTCACTAAATCCAAATAATAAAAAAAAGTCAGAGCAGTAATTTTTCCTATATGTAAAATAAAACACAGGTACTTTTCTTTCTCAAAATGTTTACAAATCAGCCCCAGTCAGAAAAACATAGAAAACATGCAAAGAGGACAAGATGACACAAAAGTACTTAAAGTGAACCTTTGTTTTGCACAATCAGAGTAAAGAAACAAGCACCCTTTAATCTCAGCCCCCAAATCAGCAGATGCAGGTGAAACTCGAATAATTAGAATATTGTGCAAAAGTTCATTTATTTCCCTAATGCAACTTAAAAGGTGAAACTAATATATGAGATAGACTCATTACATGCAAAGCAAGATAGTTCAAGCCGTGATTTGTCATAATTGTGATGATTATGGCTTACAGCTCATGAAAACCCCAAATCCATAATCTCAAAAAATTAGAATATTGTGAAAAGGTGCAATATTCTAGGCTCAAAGTGTCCCACTCTAATCAGCTAATTAAGCCATAACACCTGCAAAGGGTTCCTGAGCCTTTAAATGGTCTCTCAGTCTGGTTCAGTAGGAATCACAATCATGGGAAAGACTGCTGACCTGACAGTTGTGCAGAAAACCATCATTGACACCCTCCATAAGGAGGGAAAGCCTCAAAAAGGAATTGCAAAAGAAGTTGGATGTTCCCAAAGTGCTGTATCAAAGCACATTAATAGAAAGTTATGTGGAAGGGAAAAGTGTGGAAGAAAAAGGTGCACAAGCAGCAGGGATGACCGCAGCCTGGAGAGGATTGTCAGGAAAGGCCATTCAAAGGTGTTAGGGACAGCATTGGGTTGCAGAAGAGCTGAAAGCCGCTATTGAAGCATCCTGGTCTTCCATAACACCTCAGCAGTGCCACAGGCTGATAGCGAGTTTCACCTGTACTCATCTTTCCTCTACTGCTCAGTTTGGCTGCTGGGAGTATTCCCATCAAGGTATTCTGAAAAAGTATATGTAGCAGGTGGGGTCTACGGAGAAAACACAATTGCACATTAAATGTGAATATTTAAAGCATATCTAAACCCTTAAACAAAATGTAAAATAATTGCAGCTTACCAGTTGCAGGATTTGGTAGAGACACAGTAGTGTCTTTTTTTCCCTTTTTCCCACCAGGTGATCCTGCCAGTAACACTTAGGGTGACAAAGTTCACTCACTGTACTGTATCTTTGGAGGAGCAGTATAAAGGTGCCCATACACCTTACAACCATCGCAAGACTTTTGTCTTGCGATGGTTGTAAGGTAATTTAAAAAACGTACAATCTGCCCATCTTGGACAGGCAGATCGTACTTAATAAAAAAGGTGTTTTTTTCCAGAATTTTCAGTAATTTTTCCTAAATATAGTAAAAAATAAAAACCACAGTGGTGATTAAATATTAAATTCCACCAAAAGAAAGCTCTATTTGTCCCCAAAAAATGGTATAAATTCATTTCAGTACAGTGTTGCATGAAGGAATAGATGTCAGTCAAAATACCGCAGCGCTGAATACTGAAAAATGGCCTGGCCAGGAAGGGGGTGTAAACACCCTGGTCTTCAAGCAGTTAAAAATACCATTCAGTATCCTATTTATGCGACTTAGATACCATTAAGCTGCATATTGTGTCACTGAATAGTATGATTGTCACAGACAGCAACAGCAATACTGTAACACACTGCATTGTCTTATAACTTAAAGGAGAACTATGAGGTGAGTGCTTTTCACTCACTTTATAGTTCTAGCCGATCTGTGACAATGAGACTGTCACAGGTCGGCTCAGTAGATTGGGAAGTGAGCGAACACATACCGGCGTTCGCTCACTTCTCGATCCTGTCACGGCTCTCTGCCGTGACAGGGGAGGGGCTGGATTCCCCCCTCCCCGCTCCGATCCTCCAGCGCTGACTGGCGGAATGGACGGGGGAGGCTACAGCTGGCTCAGCCTCTTCAGCTGCAACGTCTCAGTATACCGCGAGCTGTAGCTTGCGGTATACTGAGCTTAGGGTGACGGGAGGACACTAGTTTGTGCTAGCCCTAACCCCATAGTTCTCCTTTAAGTTTAAGTTTAATAACATATCAAAACAAAGTGTACCAAAACACTTCAGAACCACAACCCCAAATTCCCTTAACCCTTTTTCATCACCAAATCCCCAATTATTCTCAAATTATTAAAAATAAAGACTTCAGTCATGTGTTTGGTAGAACCTGGTAGCATCAGGATAGTACACAAGAACATGAACAAGAATAGGCAAGAAGTAGAAAAACTTTGCAGTGTAGGCTTTTTTAACATATCTTCTGCTGACAGCACCATTATGGTCTGCAGCCTCTGCCCACAGTGTATCATCTGTGATAAATGTATTAGCCATTTACACAGCAAAGAGCTTCGTGGAAACAGCACCTCCATAATACTAGTCAGCAGCAAAAGGCCCTCAGTTTTGGAAAAGGTTCTTGAGCACCCAAGGCTGAAAGACCATAGTTTACTCCCCTTCTCCATGAGCTGTGAGCTATTTCAGCAACATAGGTTGCAGGTCCTGCCCTGTTTGCATCCTCCTTCTGCTAAAGAGCCCAGTGGCTGCCTCTTCTGCCTAACCCTCAGGCTGGCCTCACCCACACTCCTCCTCATTCCTCACTTTTCAACCTTCCCCCTCTACAAGATTCTACATCTACATCTGCTGCCTCAAACCAACATCTGCTGCCTCAAGGAAGGTAAGTCTTACAAGGGGTTGTATAGGCTTACCCTACAGCACATCTAAAAAGGTAAGAGGATCAGCATGGGGCCATGCTGAGTAGAACGAAGCACAGCCTTGAACCTCACTGTAAGTCTACACCAACCCAACACCTTTTTCAGAAGCATCCTTTACCAGACAGATGTCTCTGCGCAGTTGCTGTAGCAACGGCTCAGGCAAAATGTTGTCACTCTGTTTTTAAGCTGGTATGCCTAGGGGACAGGAACCACACTACGCAAGAGATTATGGAAGCTCTTCAGAAGCAGGCAGTCTGAGAAGTTGCTGACCCCACCCCAGCTTGTTCTAGGCCAGGCTGTGTGTGACAACGGCACCAACCTGCTGGCTGCCCTTTGGAATGGGAAAGTTTACATACACGTACCTTGCCTGGCACATGTCCTGAACATGGTGATGCAGTGGTTCCTGCTTAGATACGCTGGATTTCAGGATATCGCAAAACAGGCCAGAAGAGTGTGCAGCCACTTTAGGCAGTCATACCAGTTAAGTGTTTGCTTGGCCAAAATGCAGTAGCAAAACACATGCAAATTACAAACAGTCTAATTTGTGATATGCCCATGTGTCAGAACTCCATGATGATGAGTAAAGAACTTGCTGCACTCCTTACTGGATCTCCCATATAACCAGAATTGGTGCTTGTAGTGACTGTGGGTGGCACCGCAAACAGCAGACATGATGGCAATGTCACCAGCACACCAGAATAATGTGCAGAGAAATGTGCATTTATTGATGCATACTGTAACTCAAACTTTTGGGGCCGCGCACGGTCCCCTTTATCAGGCTCAGAAATTACAAAGACCTCCAAGATGGACATGCTGTAGTGACTACATCAGCAGCAGACCATCACTAAATCAGTGGCTCCTAAATCAGGGTGTGTTTTACTTCTTTCCACTACTCGAAGTGGTGACCAGTATGGTGAGCCATGAAGACACTTGGATTAATCAAAAAATCCATCTGGTATTTCTGCTGGAGCATGCACTGCATGGTGTAATATATAGGGCACTGGAGGCACAGCATTAGGAGCAAAAGGAGGACTTCCTGTTGTCTCAGGGCCAACAGAATTCCTTGACTACTGCCTCTGTCCCAGTGAGGTAGAGACAGCAAGAGGCATAAGAGAAGTACGAGGAAGGTTGGAGCACTGGTGGTAAAAAGAAGGAGGGTTGGGATGCTGGCAGTGAGGAGGATGAAATCTGGAGTGGCTTCAAGGGGAATGTTTTACCCCTCCCAAATCCAAGAGGAAAATCATGAGGGGATCTATGCCACAATCTAAGAGGGAGCACGATTGCAGATAGTCTGCAAGTGTAATTGAGCAAATACACTGCAAAAATGTGTTTTTTAAAGTAACTTGTATTCCTATTCAACCCCTTATTTACACTTAGAGGGCTATTCACTAAAGAGCCAAAGGATATAGCCGTAGCTTTGGCCAATCCTTCGGTTGAGTCTGGCTGCAGGAGCCCTTCGGTTCAGCCGAACTGAAGGGCTGTTGCATGGGCTATTAACAATAGTGACGTCATGGCCTGCTCCACCCATTTGTTTTCATTTTGTCAACACTTGCAATAGCGATTTGACATATGGTGGCAAAATGTAAACCAATAGGTGGAGCTAGTGGTGATGTACCTGCAAGCTCCGCCTATCTGTTTACATTTTGCTGGCATATGTCAAATTGTTCATTCTGCAGGCCACAGTTCGTCGGGTGCGGAAGGGTTGGCGGGCGTCGTTTTTTATTTATTTCAGCAAGACGTCTTCGTTATCATCATGGACAATACTGGACATTGTGATTGACCCTTGGATCACCTCGGTTGATCAATTTTTGGGATTTTATTTTTTTTAATAAAGGACTTGCCAACAAAATTTTTTTTTTTCAATTAAAGGATTTTTTCTTGAAGTGTGGGCTGTTTTTACTTTTTCCTTTGACCCTTTTATTGAATGAGTACAAGTACCCCTTACTCATTCACAAGAGGGGGCCGCATATGGATGCCTTTAATTAAAGGGGTACCCCAAAGCAATAAGGTCAGGGCTTGTGGGGAAGAGGGGACAAGGTGCTTATTATTATTATTATTATACAGGATTTATATAGTGCCAACAGTTTGCGCAGCGCTTTACAATATAAGGAAGACACTACAATAACAATACAATTCAAGACAAGATGGTAAGGTGGGGCCCTGCCCCTGGGGGCTTACAATTTAAAAGGGAGGGGCAAGTGATACATGAGGAGGTGGCTGTGTGGGGTTAAATTGTTTGAGAACAAGATGGTTGAGTGGTTAGGTTGAGGTGGGATAGGCTTCCCTGAAGAGATGAGTCTTAAGGGTTCGTCTAGAGGCAGTCAGAGTGGGAGATAGTCGTACAGGTTGGGGTAAAGAGTTCCAGAGGATGGGAGAGACTCTAGAGAAGTCCCGGAGGCAAGCATAGGAGGAGTTGACAAGGGCGCTGGAAATCAGGAGGTCTTTGGAAGAGCGTAGGGGATGGTTAGGGTTACTTAGAGATACGTTTTTAGATATAGCTGGAGGCAGAGTTGTGGATGGCTTTGTAAGTCATTGTTAATATTTTGAATGTTATCCTTTGGGCTATTGGAAGCCAGTGCAGTGAATGGCAGAGTGGGGTTACAGACACTGAGCGGTTGTAGGTGGATGAGTCTAGCAGCAGCATTCATGATAGACTGAAGGGGGGATAGCCTGTGTAGTGGTAGGCCAAAGAGGAGGGAGTTGCAATATTATTTTGCAATAGTATTTTGTTTAAATTTTTTTTTATTCTGCTCTCTACCACAGAGGTAGCGAGCAGAATAACCGAGCTGAATGTCGCTCGGCAGCATTCGGCTATTCACTCACTGGCATTCAGCCCCTATGAGAATAGGGCGAATAGCAGCGAGTGAACTGCTGGAGGTTCGGCTCAGCCGATACAGATGTTGGATCGGCTGAGTCGAACGTGTGCTTCACTTCGGCTTAGCCGAATATGCTAACCATGTTTGGCTGAATCTAAGGGAGCCAAAGCCAGCTGATGTACGGCTGGTATCAGCTTTGGCTCACTTCACTTCGGCTCGGTTACTCACTTGGCTGCCATAGGCAGCTTAGTGAATAACCCCCTTAGTTTACCCTAATCAATCATAATTGTTTTCTTTCCCTTTTCCCCTTAGCTAATATTTTTCTGCTGATTTTTTTTTTAAATCTATGTTACCATTAATATTTAAAACTGAACTCCAGGTATAAATTATTGTGCATACTTACATTAGTCTAGCTTGGAAAAATATCTGATCATACCTGATTGGCTGCTGGGGATCCTGTAAAGTACTGTAATAGCTTCCAGGTCCTATATAGTGCTGTGCTGTGCTGTGCAGCTTCCCCTCAGCTCTAAAAAAAAAAACAGGGGGTCACTAATTTAGTACAACAGCTATTTAGAGAATGCCTACTATTTTTTATCAATGACTACAAGGCATTCTCTGATTGGTCAAGGGGCAGATTGTGACATCACAATAAGCATTTTAATGTAAAATTTGCTCTGGTCTATAAGGTGTATGCAGGTATGAGAGCTGATGTGATTACATTTTTGCTGTTAATACATATGTTGTTTTTTTTGTACATTCATGAATTTTGAAAGTAATAGAAGAACCTAAGGTATAGCATATCTGCAGCTCATGCAAAAGGTATATTCCTAGGTCTATAAAGTTGCAGGATTCAAGCATAATAATGCCTGTTCCCATATTTGCTTGTGTTTGAAAATGCATGCATTAATGCTAATTAATGTTTACACTTGTTGCCATGTGTTTGCATTTCTAAAGAACCCCACACATTTGATTTGGAAAAAGTGTTCTCTCATATACATTTTTTTTAATGCTATGAAAAATACAACAAAGTGATCAACAAAGATCTTCTGTGAATGAACCCTCAACTGGGCATGTTACATGTTGTGAAGAATAAAACATAATGTATCTTTTCTGTTTATCTTCTTTTTTTTTTTTCGTTAATAAAAAGGTGCATTGCACCAGTACATTTATTGAAAAGTTAAAACATGTATAGCAAATTTTATTTAAATGGAATCGGTTGCAACCATTAAACGCATTCGTAAGAGATATGATAGTGCACCTATTCATATTTTGCAACAAGTCTGTTTGGCTTTTAGCTTTTCCTTTGAAATGAGAAATACTAAAATGAACTGGATGGAAAGATGCAAACAGAAATGGAGTGGTAAAGGGTCATGTTTTTGAATGTCCTTTTGGTATGCTGCAGACTCAGCAATGTCAAGGAAGTATATTCTGCAACCTGAAACTATGCAATTAGGCTTGTGGATGTGTAATGAGTCATCTGATGAGGGAAAGCCGCATAGTTCAAAGACATTTCAACAGTAGCCCTCAAAACAGAAATTGGAAATGATACATTTCTAAATACACACTACATTTGCTAAAATCAGAGATTCTTTACAGTTAAAGGACACTTTCTTAAGTCTTCCTACAAATGTTTGTGCACACAAACACAGTATAAAGACATAATCTCAACAAAATGTGAAAAGTGAGACACATAACATTTAACCTGATCAATGTGTGTTGCAGTGACATTCATTGCAAATTACACCTCGGGGTAGTGCACAGTAGAGGTCAACAGGCAATGCGTTTCAGTGCGCTGGATTGTAAAAAAGCCTGTGCATTTATTCTATTGAGGTGCATGTGCAGCATATTTGTAATGAATTGAAGGCCTTAAAAGAGAACTATGGGATAAGTGTTTTTCCCCATAGTTCTCTTAAGGGTCACGGGAGGTCATATACTAGACTCCTACCGTGACCCAAAGCTCAGTATATCGCGAGCTACAGCTCGCGGTATACTGAGAGCGCTGCAGCTGGGACAATGCTGTTGAGATCCACCCGGCTGCATGGTTGACAGATGGCTCTGGCTATCTAGAGGCAGAGCCAGCTGTACCCGCCCCCTCTCAGTCCATTCCTCCAGTCAGCGCTGGGGGATTGGAGCGGGGAGGGGGGAATCCATGCAGGGAGCGGTGACTGACAGTGACCGCTCTCTGCAGGGAGATGATTGAGAAGTGAGCGAGGGATGGTATGCGTTTGCTCACTTCCCAATCGATTGAGCCAATGTGTGACAGTTTCATTGTTTCATTGATTTTCACTCATCTCATAGTTCCCCTTTAATGCAACAAATGGTAATGCACCACAAATCCTAAATGTGTAAATCCAGCCTTAAGCTGGCCATACACTGAGCAACTTTCAGATCATTGTTCTTGATGAAGCCCTGTGAGCAGCCTCCCACTTGTCATACTTCGATCAGAAAATCTAAGGAGCCTGGCAGAAACTTCTCAGCTGAACAGTAACTGCAGCCTATCGGTGCATTATTCTGACAGTGGCGGGTGCCAACTGTCAGAAGACAATAGCTGCAGTGAGCGATTTGTCAATCCACATTTGTTAGCATGGATGCAGGAACCAGTTGGTTTTTTTTTTAATCTTGTGGGCTGAATGAAAACAATTTATTAGTGCCTGGTGTGTCTGGCCAGCTTTACAATTGTGCTTGAATGTATAACAACAAAAAATTATATGTAAAACTGTAAATATTTAATGGACAATGAAAAGTGATCCAGGCCATTGCTAATTTAGCATAAAGCTAAAATTATACCATTAAATGTATTATTTAACCTTAAGCTTCTATTCACTCTTATGTGTTCCTGCTGTAATGTGCAGCAGTCCCTTCGGGACATATAGCTGCGGGGTGGGGAATGCGCCTCCCCGCAACTGATTGGGTTGGTAGGAGGAGACAGTGGTCAGAGTGTTGAGCAGGTTTGGGTAAACTCAGGTAAACAGGGTTCACTCCAAGGCCAGCCTCATCACTAATTATTAGGTCTTCTGTATGTGTCTGTTGGTTTCCCTGCTATCAAGCACTATATTAGAGAGACTTACCTTCACATCCTGTCCTGTTGATAACATTTTACTACACAGGAATTGAGGACAACTGCAACAGCAACACAAAAAAAGTGCTTTTCTTTAGTAGTGCAGAGGAAGGCTTTGGCCACTATTTCATTTTTATAGCTGTATGTGTCCCAGTTGCAGATTTTCTTCCCTCGTTTTGTCTGGTGAAACCATGGGCCAGGTCACTATCTGCAAGGATTTTGCATATTCTCCTTGTGCTTGCATGGGTTTCCTTCAGGTACTCTGGTTTCCTCCAACACTCCAAAGTCATGCTGGAAGGTTAATTGGCTCCTGTTTAAATTGGCTCTGTATGTATGCATCTTAAGGTGCCCATACACTGTACGATAATCGCGTGAAATCCCACGATCGTACGATAATCGCAAAGTGTATGGAATGCGTGCAAACGTTTTTACTGTACGGTCGCACGTCTTTTGTCTAAGGAGCATGTTCGAAAACCAGCCGAAAATCTTACGTTTTTCAGCTGGTTTGTGGCATGCTCGGGAGACTAACGTCTTGCGATGGTTGTAAAGTGTATGGCCACCTTAAGATAGGGATCTTAGATTGTAAGTCCCTTGAGGGCAGGGACTGATGTGAACGTGCAACTATGTAAAGCGCTGTGTTTTTACAGTCAATATAATTAAATTCACATTACAAAGTTGTGTAAGTGGTACCTAACACACCAATAAATACACTCAAAGGTAACTGTTTTAGTTATACACGCTTATTATTATAAATAGTCAAACAGCAAATTTTGGAATTGTACACAGACATGGTTAAAAGATTCTGTTTTTAACAGGTAAACATTAGAACATGGTGCTTAATGGCTTAAACCTAACTGATCTGACAACATAACTTAGCTATTTACAGTGATAAACAAACTAACCAAGATACAAAGACCAGGGGAAGGGATACAGGGCATAGGCATAGGTATCACATTCAGGAGTACTGGTGCAAGAAGCATGGCAGAGTAACAGCAGGTAAGGGCAGCAGGATCAGGAGAATTAGGATGAGGTAAACAGGAAGCAGATACAGGCAAGCAGACAGGATCAGAATCAGGCTAACTGGTTCAAAGAGCAAATGGGCACAAAGATACTGGGAGACTCCTTTTTTTTTTATCGAAGCCCGTGGACGTGCATCAAAACAAACTTCCCCTGTGAAAAAAAAAGTGAACCGTGAAATCACAGCACACAAAAACGTGGTCCTTCAATAAAGAAGGGACCTAGACTCCCGACCCCCCGGGGCGCAAGGCTCCTGATAGGGGTTGAGACTGTTGGTCCACCAACCCGAAGGCAGGTGGACCCCGATCCTTTGGGGACCTGCCGAAACAGGTCCCTCACAGTACTAGGCAGGGGGCTCTCCCGAAGAGAGCCCCCCCTCCTGGGTTGGGAGGAGACAGAGAACCCTATATAAGGGCACAGAATCTCCTCCCCACATCAGGAATAGGCCCCGAAGGAACCTGCACCCGCTGCATCTGTGGGTCAATGCCAAAAAAAGGCCAATCGTGTCGTGCATAGAGTGCTATATATAATAAGTGCCAGTGTACCACGCTGACAGGCCCTAGGGGCCGGAGTGCAAAAAATATTGCCCCGGACTAGCCATAAGGCCTGTCCAAGATGCGATGTGCAGAAAAGTGCAAGGTGGTGTGTGACCAAGTGATCAGTGAGTTAATGTGGGGTCCCATATCCAAGTGACTTTCTGAGCACCCCTGGGACGCCACCCCCAGGGAGCACAACACCACGGGCTTCTGCCACCTCCCAACCCTCCAGCCTCGACCAAGCTTTGCATCCGTTCAGTCAGTAGTCAATAGGGCCGAGGAAACTCCCCCTCTTCCAAAAAGGAGTCGCCTCAAGCACCTACCTTTACTCCTGAGAGTACTAAGCAACTGTCCATCCAAGGACAGTCCATGCTTTTCCCCTCTGGAACTGATAAGAACAGATACTACACTTGATCTTAGCCAAAAGGCCGAGAAGCGCTCCTGTGGTGGGGTAAATATCCTCCTAGCAGCCAGCATCAGGTGGAGACTAATTGCTGGGACCTGATGGTTGCTGGAAGACACCCACTGATGGACCACAGAGACACAAGCAGGTGCTCTAGTTCCTAAAAGTGTTCAAATAGAAAGACACAGACAGGACAAATGCAGAGGACTGAACATAGCTCTGTAACAGGAAGTGAGCGGAGGACCCAGGGTTTCTTAAAATAAAGGTTCAGCCTATCAGCAGCTGACACTTAGATATGTTAGCATGTTGAGGTACATTTTCCAGAATGTGAAAGTATGCTATGCTAAAGTATGCATAACTGAAAATTGTGGCAAGTGCTGCCACAAATCCCTGCACTGTAGTGATGGCAAGGTGGTGTGGTTTAAGACCACTGGACAAAGTGGTGTAGTCTTTAGCGGCAGACTTATGTCAGCCATGGGAGTTTTTTGTTGGTACTGGGAAAGAGTTTAAAACACACTAAGCATTAGGAGAAATAGCACTTTTTATGGGGAAACCACAAGTAGGCTTTAAACTAATCATTGGTCTCTTCCTGATAAAATGAGCCATGGCTCTTTTACTTTAGGAAGATATAGACATGCAGAGAATTAAATGTGACCGTTTAATAATCAAGAAAGGTTTTCTATGTATAATAAACAAAACATTGTAACTTGCCAGTTGAATTGTACTGCAGCTATAAGTAGCTATGAGAAAGATTGGTTACATAATTAACCACATGAGAGAGTTTAAAGCTAATTACATGCAGGAGAGTGTGTTGAATATCTGGAATCTGATCAAACAGGGTATTACATACACTTATTGGAAGAATAGTTGCATATAGAAATCTGGCAGGCTGATTGGTGATGAGTTTTCTAATCATTACAAATGTCAGAAAATAATCAAATTATGTAGCTAAACTTCCAACTGTGGAATATTTTCAAAATTCGTAGAAATAGGTATGTCATCTTTTAGCCTTAGTGTTTAAAAGACATGCCTTAAGACCATGAGCAGATAATTGTGTACCTCAGAAATGCCAGCTTTTACAAAAAAAAAAAAATTAATTAATAAATAATAGCCAAGAAATGTGGTACAATGATATCTGCTCTGATCCTGCAAATAGAGAGAAACACAAGACATTTTTTTTCTACATGGTTACAGAGCAAGGAGAACAGACATTAACAAGGTTTTTTGCAAAAGGGTGAAGAGTTTGGAGAAGGCAGGAGAAGTGAACAATCTAGGACAAAATTGCTGATTTGGAAACATTCTCCAATTCAGCTCATTTTCCAGTTCAGCTATGTTGTCATAGATTATTCATTTCTCCTGTCTTCTTCAAACTCTTCACCCTGTTGTGAATAACTCTGTTAAAGATTAACAGGTACTATTATAAGGCCCCATTCACACCTAGGCGACAGTGTTTTCGTGCTTTTTGGCTAGCATTTTTGCACTTTTGTGTCCTTTTTTTGCAGGTGTCTGAGACATGTATTTAAGTACACGTTACATTTTCAACTGGCAGATTGTGAGACATTAATGTAAACTGACAAAGGCATGCAAAAATGCTTGTGAAACGCTTTTCCAGGCATTTCCATTGAACACTATGGGGCCAAACGTGCAGAAATATGCAGAAAAGTAGCTCATGTACTTTTTCCAGCATCAGCAATTTTTCTGCAGGCAACAAAACACTCAGGTGTGAACAGGGTCCATAGAAAATAATTTAATTTCTTGTGTTAAGCGTTTTGTAGCTCCAAGATTTGAGATATAAAATGCTTAGGTGTGAACAGCGACATATCAGTAAGATGAGAAATTGCATTACATACCTCCAGGCTAGTAACCTGACCTGGTTTTGGTTTGTAGGAAGATTTTCAAACCCAGCCTGGGATTCACAAAAGCCGAACATAGTGCCCAAACACCTTTGAAGTCTATGGGAACCAATCTTGTTTTTTTTTCTTAGCCATTTCAAGGTCAATTTAAAAACGCAGGGTTAGCAAGGGTTAACCTTGTTAATTTTTGTTCTTCTTTAAACCTGCATGTGAAGCAATGCACTTGTAGAATGTACTCCAGCAGAGGTGATATAAAAAAACATATTGCCACTAAATGACCGGCCGAAGGGATCTTGGATGATGTCATTGACCACATATGGTTCTAACAGCTGCATGGTCATATGGTCGTGAAACAAGATGGATTTGGTAATCTGTCATTTAGTGGCAATACTAATACTGGCACTAAATGAATGACTTCCAGGTAAAGCAGCAGGAGGTTCGGGGGCCATGTGAATTGGCCAAATCGATTAACCTAGAACAGCTACAGTTTTGATCAAACCTGAAGCTCATCTCTATTCCAGACTCAACCTTCTAGCATCTAACCACCTTCAGAATCAAGGACAAATGTTTCAGGCTCATGCATGTGTAATTTCCAACCATGAGGCTTTATTATCATAGGTATAGGTAATACATTGCATTGTGGACTAAATATAGAAAAACGTTTTATGAGCCACTAAGATCTAACATGTCATCACAGATGTCAAATTTGTGAATCTCACAAATCTGCTTTTATATATATATATTCAGTTACTTGTATAAGACAACATCTTACAAAGAGAAAATATGTAACTTGATGTAGATGAGACTAGATGTGACTTTTTCCGATCAACCTGAATTAGAAATACCAGTAACCAATATCAATGGCAGCATAATTTAGCTGCACACCATGCATACTCTTTGTGTAACAGGTCAATAGATTTTGCGGGGGGCTCCCGGGGCGCCAGGGAGAGTTTTTAAATTTTTTTAACTTTTTTTTTTGCAGCAGCAGCAGAGCCTCCGGACAATAGGAAACTATTGGGCGGAGCTAGCTGTCACTGCTAGCTCTGCACAATCGTTTTCTGTTTACTTTTTTCTACTTTTTTCAGTCTTTTTCTGTTCTGCTAGGTGCCTCTGAGGGACCGATCAGAACAGCCGAGCCAAATGCCGCTCGGCGGCATTCGGCTATTCTCTCACTGCTGTTCGGGATCTTTCAGAATAGCCCGAACAGCAGTGTGAAGCCTGCCGGAGGTTCGGCTCAGCCGATCCAGATGTTGGATCGGCTGAGTCGAACTCCTTCTGCACTTCGGGTCAGCCGAACATGCTGAGCATGTTCGGCTGATCCGAAGCCACACGAAGCAAGCCGATATACGGCTGAAATCAGCCGTACAAGCCTGAAGTGAACAGCCGAACGGTGTTCGGCTCAATTCACTTCTGATCGCTCATTCACTCGGCTGCCCTCGGCAGCTTTGTGAATAGACCCCTTAATGTCTGTTGACCTTTTGACTACCAGTATGGAGAAATTTGAGAGGATGTCTAACAGATCTAGACATCACTAAAGCAGTGTGACCATAAAAATGCATGTGTTGGAACAACAGACTCTGTTCTATTTGGAACCCTGAATCAAGGGAACCTTGATATGATTGAGCCTGTGGAGGAACGTTTTGCTACAGCTTTAGAGGATGATTTTCTTAAAGTGGCCTCCTCTTGATGCAGGATCATACATAGCTGTCACAATAACCTGGTGCTCTTCCACAGCATTTGTATGTGCCAAATCCATCATCATCCTGTCCAACAATAAGCTGCTCAACAACTTCAACAGGGACATTGTCAGTTTGGTACACCTTTAGTCACAGCAGTCTGTATTAGCACATTCTTAACATTGTGAGCCTGTGGCTCTTTATTTACCCCATGCATACTCTCTTCTACCTTTGAGAGAGCACACTCTTACACCAGGGCAGCACCACAGTTGTCTTGAGAAACCTTTTGTTCTGCCAATACAGGATCCTCAAAGGTTTCTAGGGACAACTCTGTTTCACCTGACATTGTTGCAAGGGAAACCTGCACACTCTCTTCAGTGGTCACCACTATCGCATTTATGTACGAACACTATAAATGACTCAATACAGTGGTTTTTACATCAGGTACCATAACATATTCAAATGCATTTATAGCCTTTGCAAATCTCCTTTCAGATACCTAGTAGGCCCCACAAACCTCCCTCTTCACGGCAGACAATTTCCCTGTAAGTTTCTCCAAGGACTGACGTTTCTTTCCCAGCACTCTTTTCATTTAAGAAAGTCTTACCTCACACTGGAGGTTTCATCTTTATTTAGGAGCAATGGGGTTGTGAGAAATCCATTGACTGCTCTTTCCATGGATCTACTATTCCACCTATACGGTGCCACAGGGCAAAGCAGCAGCAGGTACACCATGTACTGTATCTTGTCAAGCACCTTGCAACATACAGACACTTAACTTTTTATGGTTGCTTTGGGGTGATTTTAGACACTTTATCAACACAAATCTGGCAGAAAAACATAGACCTCTGCCTGGCCAAGTTACCTTGTGCTGTGTCGAAGGACAGGACATTTGACAACAGCATTCCCACATTCACTGCATCTCAAGCAATGCACTTGCTTCCAAGTTTTGTTAGGGCTTTCCTTGTGGCATATGCGTGCTGAGAAAACTTTACATCTTTTTGGGACCATTGAGCCCCATCTTCTCAGGAGAATTTGCTTTCCGATGAAACAGAATTTCCCCTTAAAACTTGTCATTTTGACCTTATTCTATCAACCAGTAGGCCACCTGAAACTTTATCACCAGAAGTGGCAGTAGAAATTCTGAAAAGTGTTCTTTGGGCTATGCTTCTCACACACCAGGACTCTCAAAGACATTTAGAAAAAAATGTTTGCATTATCAGTTGGTTTGGCGGACAGGCTGTGGGAATGAGACCCTTATCCCTACAAACATCCTCACCTTGCATGTACCCTCCACATGGTGAGGACATGTGGCCTGGTAAGGTTCAGGAGGAGGGCCACAAGCTTGCTTCCCCCACTTTCCTTGACCAGCCAGAGTAAAGGACTGGATAAAGGTCTTTTATGTATTCTAAGGGGTTCCCACTCTGTTTTTTATATAGGGCACTGGCCCTTTAAAAGAAAAAAATGACACGAGGTCCCCAAAAAAATCTGTGGGGGGAGGACCTTTCACATTCTGGAAGCCTCTGTTAGAATAGGAGGGACCCTTTGTTGCTCATTCACAAAAAAATGTAAATAGTAAACAAAAAACACCTACATTATAAAAAAAAACAATGTCCCACAATTTAAATCCAGCATCAATCACATTGTCCAGTGTGGTAGATCTATGTCAATCACAATGAGTGATGTTTGTCGATGTTGACCTACCACCATGAAGACCCACTGTGCCCAGTGATCTTCACTCTCTGTTACTCCCATCATGAATGACAGGTCCCCAATGCTTCTTGAATAAACAACAGTGCTGTTGTTGGGTGACATCATGGTCCAAATATGGGCATTATCATATTTGGTCAATGAAGTAAGCTAAGATCCCCAGCGGCTTGTTCTCAATTCCAAACAGCAAAGATCTGTAAGATAAAGGCATTCATGATATCATCACTAAATTACAGACTTCTGTCTACATCATCCAGAGGTTTGGGCAGGCAGGCAAACTTGATAAATATGGGCAGTGTGTTTGCCTGCTCGCAGAACTGTGAACAGGCTGGGTTTAGGTTCAACTCATGTTCAACCCGAACATGAAGCTCATCCTTACAGATAAATAAAAGGAACCGTTTTGGGCATGTCCTTAATCAGGATAAAGATAATGGTAAAATACATATCAATATAAAGCACAGGAAACTAGAAAAAAGCCACGATACACAGAGACTGATATAGTAAGGGCAATTCACTGTTCACTTTGCAGGGGAAATTTCACTTAGCTTAGTAGATCTGAAATTTCACTTTGCAATGAATACCCAATCATGTGCAAGGAAAATAAGAAAAAAAACGAGATTTTTGCTTGCAGATGATTGGATAATGGAAATCATCAGAGCTTCACCTTATTCACTAAGCTAAGGGAAAAACTCCCCCTGCAAAGTGCAAAATCCATTGGAACAGCCAATTTGCCTCTAGTAATCAACCATAAATTATTAATTGTACAATTAAACATACTATACGTTGAACAAACTAACTGGGCAAGAAAGAACTGTTCTGGATTCCAGATCAGTGAAGTGTTTTTCCCTCCAATACAAACAACATGACAAAATAATATATTAAACACATATAAAAAATACAAAAATCAAATATAAATTGAAGCCCTTGTTAAACCCAAAGGGAGATAAAGTATTGAGTTCTTTTATCCAGAACACATTTTTTCTTTCGAGTGGTGATCCTGTCACCACCTTATTTTAACCTCAGTAAATCAATCATCATATATCTAAAACCCAAAAGGGCAAGGCCCTTTTGTTATGATTTTATGGAGTACTTATGCTGTCCCACTCTATCCTGGACCTTTTGAGTGGTTTCACCCACTTAAAGTTATCCACAAACCCATTTTAATAAATACACCAGAAAAATACTTTGACAATAGAGAGTAGTAGCACACAATGACATTTATAAAAACCATTGCCCTTTATAATACTTGTATATTCCAAGCAAGGCAGACAGGGATATGAACCTTTTCTTCTCTGCCTTAAAAAAGTAGAAGTGGATAGACTCTGAGTACGTCCATTAGCTTGTACAACCCAATCCCTAATGGGATTTTCCAAAAGGCTTGTAATGGCCATTTTTAAATTCCTCTATGTCAGGGTAAGCATTTTGCAGTATTTTCCTTAGTTGAATAATACAAGAAAGAATACCCATGATACAAAAGAAAGTGGTATCTGTTTCTAATGTGATTGCACTGTGCTGGCACCACAATCAAGCACCAGAGATTGTATTTCCTCCATGGTACCTAAAAGGCAATCACTCTCTTCTCCTCTGTGTGAGATGTCAGCATCAAAAGTCAGCACAGCATTGGATAACAATTAAACATAACTGGGGATGTAATCATATTATGTAGTGGAGAAGTTCCCCCTTGCATATATGGTCAGTGGAGAAGTGCTCCTTTATATTAATGGTCAGCATAGTGGCCCTGTTGCTTTTGTGTTTAGTACAAGATACACTAGTGGTCACTGGAAAAGATTTTCCTGTGCCCAATATATTAGTGGACATTGAAGTGGCCCCATTACATTAGTGTTCAGTGATGTGCTATTGCTACATTGGTGATCATTGAAGTGCCTTTGCTACACTGACCATCAGTGAAGAAGTCCCTTTGTTACGATATTGTTCAGTGGAGAAGTGCCTCTTTACATTGGTAGTCAGGAAAAAAATGTTTCCCTTGCACTGGTGGATAGTTCCATGTGTCAGTGGTGGAGTAAAGGAAGTAAATGAGATCCTAATATTGGGATTCAGGCTATTTTACCAGAAGCACTAGAAAAAAAGACTTAGACAGAGAGATGAATCTTAGACTTTTCAAGCTGTATGATGTAAATTGTAACTTGTCTTTATAATAATAATCAAATGAATAATGGTAGCACTGTGAAAAGTGTAGTTATGTATTGGTTGTTTAACAGATGAAAGGTCCTACATTAATATTTAATTAACTCCAAGGGGAATAGGTGGAGTACCACATCCCAAAAATATATATATATACAATCCAAACAAGAGAAATTACAGACTTTTCAGGTACCCCCAAAAGCAGTATTTAGGTTTAAACATTATTCTTTATTTATATACACAGTATAAAATTGAAATAGTCAAAGAGCATAGAATAATAAAACTAATATCCGTGGCTCATATGTGCACTGATATTCACACCCCAAATAGCCCCCTCCGATTGATACATACGATGTAATCAAATGTTATAATCTTCTAAAATTTGACTTTCCATGATTCCGTCTTTCCCCTCATCAATATGCTAAATAAATGTTTAAATATAACCTTGCTGTTTTCATTACATACCTTATTTTAGACCCAGTGATGTCACCACTGAGTCTGTGCTTCTTCAGATCATGGCTGGTGGAAGGATCTAGCAGGCTGCTGTACATGACTTCCTAAAAACATCACTGCACCCTGCTTTAGAATCCTCTCAAGAGCCCTGTGGCAAGCAGTGGGCTGACTCTTGAGCAGAGTTATGCAAATATAAGAATGCTTGATGGGCTGACATCACTCTCAAGGTGTAGGCATTCCTAGGAAGGTTGCATTTGCATGTTGCATGACCCAGGTAACACCCATGTGTAATCCTGAGCTTTTATGGTTAAAGAAACCCCAAAATTCAATCAATGAATGGGGTGGTCAAAGAATAGTAAGGCTGGGGACGAAAGGGCAAGATGATGCTTGACATCATCCAGCCAGGAATTGACACAGGCTTTATCTAACTTGTTGCAGCTTCTAATGTACACAGCGTGTAGTGAAATCAGAGTAAGTAATTTCTGTAAGGGAGAGGAGCCTACAGCTTTGCAAGAAAGAAGGTTACACCAAGGTTCATCTTTAAAGAGCATAAACATTCCATAAAATGTATAAAAGTGTGCAAATTTTGCTAAAGTTGTTACCTTATTAATAGTCTCTTAGAAAAAATGATAGGAATGTGATTCAGAATGTATGATAAATGTATAATTGCACGATATATTTTGATATGCTCCTGAATATTTACATGTAGAGGTGATTAAAATAAATATTTTCTAACTTTATTGATTGTAGCAGTTTGCCCCACTTTGCTTCAGCTCCAGTTATAATTAAATAATGCAAAATATATTAAACATAAAATATAATAATGCTGCATATACTTTTTCTTCAGGTTAAGTTAGCAAATTGTATACATTTAGTTTAGGCAATCGATACTCCAAGATCACTTTCAAATTATTGACTCTGCTTAGCCAGCACACCACATTCTCCCCAATGTGTTTTTTCTTTTAGGCTTCCGAAGAGATCAAAAGTCAATGAGACATTTTATTTTAGACAGGCTGAAGAGAAGGATTATGGGAAATTGGCTTTCAGTGTCACAACAAATGAACAGAATGAAAGAAAACAAGATGGAAGAGGAAAAAAACTACATACTGCACATAGCTTTGATAGACATTGAAGATGCTTAGTGAGAGACTTTTCCACTCCTTACTCATTGGTGTTTGCAGGTGTCAGCTGTGACCATTTGATGAGAGCTCCCGCTACCAATTCCGCTCGACTGGTTCCTGAAAAGTAAATAGCACAAAACAAGCCAAAAAATGATGTCACGTGCTGGACCACTGAGCTAAGTATGATGATTGCAATCTCAGAACACTGGACCATTGTATATGCTTTTATTATCACTGTGGATTTAAAACCCTCAAAGGAAAAAAAATAAATTGCTCTGGGTCTTTGTTTCAATATTTTTTTTTACCAAAAGATATTTTCATCTCACCCTGTCTTTTCTGTAATTGTGTTTAAGGTGTAATTAAATGTTTAATGTATTATGTGTTTCAATGTTTGGACAATATTTAATGAAGCTCTGCCCTGGTAAATGCATCATGAATAAATAAAAAGTCTTCTGCACTGAAAACAACATAGAGACTGTCACAGTGAAACTGTTATTTAAGGCAATTCTTCTGTTGTAATTAGTAGAAATATTATGACTGCATTCTGGCATCATCAGATATATGGGTTGTTCAGTCTACTAATTCAGGCATCAAATATACCGTTTCTCTGTCAATGAGCAGCATGCTCAAAATCTGTACTAATCATAACAGTGTATTGTAATTAAAATATTTTAAATGATTCATTTTCTGGTATCTCTCATGGACAGATTCATCATGTATGCTATGTATAAGTAATGAACACATAAAAGTCATGTTTTTTTTTCTTCTGCTATCGCCCAGGTTAATAGTTTAATTGCGTACGGTTATTATAACATTAAAGCAATGCATACCTGGCAAGCTTTATCTGGTATCAGAGACTTTTAAATGTGCCAGTGTTTCTACACTAGTAACGTGGGTCAATTGCAAAAGGGATAGCCATAATGATTAAATCATTAAAATTTTGTCTATGCTTCACAGAGCATAGAGTAAATTAACTTCCTACCAACCTCATTTTTCTGCTGAACATGAAATAATGATTTTCTGCCAGTATAATTACAAAGCTAACATCTGATAGACTCAGCATCCAGGGGGGATTATCACATGCATGAGTATTAGACCTCATTACCAGCTTGACTGCAAAATTATTACATCTTGTAATTGGATGGTGAGATTTATATACAGATTGGCCGGGTTTCTGTAAGATTGTAATTACAAGCTTCGTTGGTTTGCTACTTATCACACGGTGCAGGAGGAGGCAAAAACAAGCAATGGAAAGACCATTTCATTAAGCCATAACCCTATCAAGGGAGGAGCACTGTAACACTGCTGTATTTATTAGGCCAAACAGAGCTGTTTGCAGAAAGGAAGACCATTTATTACTGCCTGACAAATGGGATTTCATTTATTTAACCTCAGTGATCTATTTCAGTAAAATGTACAAACGAGCCATCCATTTTATGATCCAGAGTCAACGCCTCAATTATCTAAAGGCTAACTGACTGTTAAAGCACCCATCTGCTAGGATGAATTCATTGATTTAATTTGCTTCATGTTGCTGAATGATTCTTAGTGAGAGTGGATTGGGAGGAGGAGAAGGCAGCAGAGTGATTGAACGTACTTCTGTCTGCATGCCTGCATTTTGTGCTTGTAAATGAAAGAGAAAAGAAGAAGGAGAGGGAAAGGGAGAATGTGTTTATTCTAATCCTTCAACACAATACAAGAAGGCGATCAATAGCAGCTTAAATTTTATGAGACAAGGAGTTAAGTTGTTCAGCTCAAGCCAGAACACCTTTGTTCTCCCATAACAAGTAATCTCTGTGGCGGAATTAATATTGACAAGTTGGCTCCTTTGTAGCTAATTTTGTGGCAGTCTGCACCAATCAGGAGCCTGGCAGTAATAGAGTTGTTATTAGAGTTCATTATGAAAGCTGTGGATCAATGGCTTCACTGAGAGACATAGTGCCGCTACAGAATGCATGTGTACGTTCAAGGAAATGAAACACTTTTAATGTTGTTGCAATAATTTATTCCTTACTCTACTGCAAGTTTTTTCAAAGGCTTTTCTCATAAGGCTTTTGTCTCATCAAAGATTTGCAACTTAAAAGGAAAACAAGGAAGATCCCAATGAAATCTCATACTTTACTTGTTTTCTATACTTTATGTTAACATTTGCTGTGGGTTAATAGTTGGTTCTGCTAAAGGGCTTATTTACACTAGCGGGCGTGTGTTAAGGTGTGCATAATGCATGCCCGCTACATCGAAGTTCTTGCTTTTATTTTTATTTTTTTAACTTTGTCTTGACAGTAATTCAACTATATGTGAGGCAGCACACTATATGATAGTGATAACACATCAAATGTGCTGTGCAAAGGTGCAACCTGTCCTACTAGTTGGTGTGAACTACACATTGGTGTAAACTGAAACAACAGGACATAAGGTACATTGCCTTGTCTATGCATTGTAACTGTATTGGGCAATGCTGCTAAACACAGCTCAATGGGGCTGGAATAAACAAGCTCAAAATGTAACAAAGCAATACTTCATTACAAAGTGCATAAAAAATAAACTGTTGACACACATAAAAGATTTAAATGGAAGCTAGTCTGGTCATTATGTAACTTTTGATAACAGATGATTTTTAATTGCTTAATAGAATTGACTGTGTCTGACAAGAGGCAGAAAAACAATTCACATCAAGTGAAACTTTCACATGGGAGTTTCCCAGCTGCTAGAACACAGGGTCAATTACACTCAATTGCATAACTACATGGTGTCACTGCAGTCAGTGTCCACATATAACAAGGTTTACTACTTTGTCTGTACATCTATTTCCTCTTCAACATCTTATGACAGTCAAAGATACCAGGCTTGTAGTTTTTAATGATATTACTCATTATATCTGACATCGACCCCCAAACACATACATACCTACACATGCGGTTTATATTTTCACTGAAGGTTGGGGGGTGAGCCGCCAAGGCATAGCAGCTTCTGTGTTCCTTCTATAACACTTTGGAACACCACCAGCACCAGAGTATTCCTTATAATGGGCGAATTGTATTGCCTGATGTGCGTGTCATCATATATCTCCCGATGGGTTCAGTTTCTTAATAAAATGTACTATGTGGTAGATTGGGCACTTTATATCGCTTTCAAATAGTGGAAATATTTTAACCTCTGACTCAAGCATTTGTATCTCTCCATCTGAGTTATCTGGTGCACCTGCCTGCTAAACACCATGAAAATAATATTTTCTCCCTGTTTGACATTCAGGTCTTTAATATTATATATAATGTATAATGAGTGATTTAGGTTTCTGTAAGACCTGCTTGTACCAACACAGTAAAATTGGGTCCTTGACACTATGGGACATATTTAAACATGCAGTGAATGTGCCATTCACCAAACATTCACAGGTGGTTAACCATTCCATGTGATTAAACACACATAGCCCAGGAATATTCCACCTGCAGTGGATATTTGGTAAATGTCACCTCTACTGCTTTAAAAATATGCATCTATATGTCAAAACAGTGTATAAAAAAGCATATGCATAAATGCTTTTTAAAACAAGTTAATCTGGTGTGAACACAACCTAGGATTAAAGAGTTGGAGCTGGGAGACCTATTGAAGAGTTCTTGTTACATGAACTATCAAGTGGCAAGCACTAAGAATCCTTTGGGTGTTTCCATAACTTAACCCAAGTGTTTCTAACTATAAGTGACATTTTAGCTTTGGGGAATATTGTCTTTAGCTGTATTATATCAACAACAGAAATTAGTATTGAGTTGACAATGTTGGCATGAAAATTGGATGAACAGACAGCACTCCATCAAACCACTAAACCTTCATTAAATCTGTTAAGATTTACAAAAGCACTAAAATCTCATACAGGACAACCCTATCCTTGGTCATTGTTTAGACAAAGCTGAAAGTGAAAACTATAAATAATTGAATAAAGTACAGAAGCCACAGTACTTGGTCTGTGCAATAACAATATATAATATACTAGTTTATTATATTATTAAGACAGACACAGGAAGACATCTGACTGTATATTTGTAGTTTAGTGAATTATAGTCAATTTCCTTTCAGAAAACTAGTTTGATTATAAGTATTGGCAAAGGTGTGTTGGAAAACATCTGGCAAATCTGAAGTGGAGTAGTAGTACTGTATTGTCCATGCAGTTCTTTGTACTACAATGACAACATGCGTTACTTGGTAGTACATCTCAATAGTAAGTTGACATTCTGTAGATTAAAAGAGCAGTATATTCATGAATTTAACTTTTAAATATATTCCTCATTGACTCACGCAAAACAGAAAAAGATTTACATGTGTCATGCATGTGAATGTAGTGTTCAAAGTACACCAAGAAAATGCTATAGTACACAGAACTGTATTGACCAACAAAGTTTTACTTAAAGAGAACACTGTAGTTTGCATTGTGAGGCCTAAATTGACATTGATTAAATAAGAGTGCTTTAAATTAATTATCAATAGAGCTCTGACACAATGTATATATTTATATGTGTGCCGTCCGTTTTTCTACTACGGGCGGACGGCAAGAGGTTAAAGGCCTCATTTCTTTTTTTGGAAACCATAGAATGATGGGCTTTACCAAAAAGCTGTAATTTTGTTTTGTCTGTTCACAGCACATTTTCTGTTTCGTCTGTTCACTCAGCTATGTTTTGGCAAACTCCAATCTTGCTTTTTTATGTTTCTGTGTCAGCAGTGGGGTCCTCCTGGGTCTCCAACCATAGCGTCCTTTTTCATTCAGATGGCGACGTATAGTGCGAGCTGACACAGTTGTACCCTGTGCCTGAAGGTCAGTGTAAGGTAACGGCTGTCACTACGCATGCGCAGGATCCTGTTTTTTGTACAGCAGGTAAACATGCGCTGGTGCGCATGTGTGCGCAACGAGATGTACGCACAAAGACACGCTGACCTCTGGTGCACAGGAAGTGATGTGGTGACCCCTGTCCCTCAGGGAATAATGCAGTGACCTCTAATAGACCAGCCTATTTAAACAAGCCTGCCAAATCCCCAGGTGCTGGATAGTCTTCAGCTTGTTCCTGTGTCTGATGTCGGTTTCCTGTTCCTGTGTTTTGACCTGGATTGCTCTTGACTACTCTGATTGCTGCATGCCTCCTGACCTTTGCCTGTTAACTGGATTTGCCACTGTCTACTGCTCTGTACTTCGCTGCCCAGCCGGTGTGACCCTTGGCTTGTCTGACCTGATCCTGACTTTACCTGCATGATGTGTGCGCACTTCTGGCCACTGTGCTACTTGCTTTTCACTCAGACTCTGTCTCCACCTCCAGAGTCTGTGGGACATGAGGTGCAAGGGAAGCCTCCTCATCCAACCGGTCTCCAACCAGGTACCTGGCAGTTAGCTTGAATTTGTCTGGAAGTTAATCAAGGGTCTTTATCCACCATTCGAACAATCCTTTGTTGCAATCTTTGATCAATTTTTCTCTTTCGTCCACGTCCAGGGACGCTGTAAACTTCTTGGCAATGTTGTGCACAGTGGACACAGGACCATTAAGATCTCTGGAGATGGACCTTGAGATTGTCCATGATTTTCCACAATGTTTTTCCTCAAATGCTCAGACAATTATTTGCTGTTTTTTCTCTTCTCCATGCTCCGTGTTCTGGGGCCGAAGCTACGGCCAGATCCTTCGGCAGCTTTGTGAATAGACCCCATAGACACACAACAGAAAGGTTGAGTCAATTTTTCAACATTTTAAATGGTTGCCAGTGTGATTTCTATATTATCGGCACCTGTTAATTGATACAGGTGAGTTTAATTACAAAATACAGGAGCATCACAAACTTGGAATGCAATTTATTCTTGCAATTTTGAGAAGGTGCCAATAAATGTTTCAAGTTCATTTTAGGAGTTTGCGTGGAATGTGTCAGATTTGGCTTTTTTTCTCCACTTTTTTGTGTCATAACAATACAAACAAAAGAAATAAACATAAGAATGCCTAAACATTTGTAACTGCAACAATTTTCCAATTTTCAGTGTGCAGTGGT
>NW_017308250.1:8276-90027 GCF_000935625.1 Nanorana parkeri | reverse complement strand
TTACTAAAAATGAAATAAATAATTAGTGCAAAAAAACACAATAATTCATTTTTGTAAGGAATGAATTAATATGATAAACTTCATGCCATGCCTATTCATTAATACAACTCTAAAACTGTAATCTTGTTTCAGCTTCAGTACAACAAATCACATAAAATACAATGTATTTGCTCATTACGGTTGCTATAATCAGAAGATGATTGCAATGAGATACATTTACAGATTATTTTACTATTAAGCATAGTGAGTGTAATTAAAGGAACATTACACAAACCATTGATCATTCTAAACATAGTGCAGCTTTTAGTGTAAACCTTTAGCAGAAAACAAATTCATACATTCCACCATAAGCTAAAAACATATCTTACTGTATATTTAATGGTGAGTAATAAGGGTAAGGCCTGTAATGCTTAGAAGCTATGTGTACAGTCAGTACCAGGGCAAAGTCCTTTGGCACCAAAGGCAAGGATGCCAAAGAACACCTCCCCCTTCTTCCCAAGTTAAGAAGAGTCCACCTTTTGGGTAATGTTAAACTAAACAGGAAGAGTGAAAGCCTTGTGCCATGGTTTAACCAGTGTTATTTAGTCATTTTAGTCAATGACAGCTTTATATTTTCTTTGAAACTTTTGTAACCAAAATGTATCATTCCATGTAGGTATCAAAGTAGTTTATAATACATAAAAATACATTTTATTTCTGTAATTCCTCCCTTTTATAGGGTCACTAGAATTATGTTTCTGGTAAAAAGCATTTTTTTAGTTCAGCGCTGCACAAATAAGCAGAAATTTAAAAGCTTACATCTGAACGGTAAAATAAAATGAAGGGAAGAAGTGTATGAATAAGTAAAAAAAAATATTAGAGCTAACTAAGGGGCTCAAATATTGTTTAAGTTTTTTTACACTTAACAGTACATTATAAATGAAGATAAAAATAGGCATGTGCACGGGGTGTGCCAGGTGTGCCTGGGCACACCCTAATCAGGGCTGCCGATAGGGGGCGACAGCTGGCCCTCCCATACTCAGCTAGGGGGTCTGGGCTTGGCTTGGTAGTGGAGCTCAGGGTCCTCCTCTGCAGCTGCCACATAGCTGCATACTGTACCAGATCTGTAGTATCCACACATTCAGCACAACCAGGGCCAGAAAAAGGGGATCAGGCAATGTGTGTAATTCATGGGGGCCTGGCAAAGTCCCTATTACCATCTCCTTTATGTAATACTCCTATAACGCAGTTTCAGAGCCCCACTCCCTTGCATTTCTTCTTTTACCTCCCCCCACAGCGCTCTCATCCCACACAAGCACTTTCCTGCACTGCTCCTCTAGTCCAACTCTGAGTTGGGGGTAAAACTGTAAATCTGCCTAGGGCTATGTTCTGTCTTCAGCTTTGGAAATACCTGTTGGGTGAGATGGCATTTGATGTATCCTTAGAGACTGGTATTGCCCTGCTTCTCCAGAGGAAACAGGAGGCTGACCTGGCCTTTTCTTAAAGAAGACTGTGCCTGGGGAAAGAGATTTATTGGCTTAGGGAGGAGATGGGGTCCTCACTTTTAGGGTTTGTATGCATGTATGCCATACTGAATCCAAAATCATATGAGCCCAGTGTTGTGTAGTCATGAACAAAGAAAAAGTCTGCTTCCTCTCAGTCTGAAATCCAGTAAAGAGGTACTCTGTCTTTTGCCCCATTACTTATTTAGATGTTGGTCCCTGGACGGGACAGACACAGAAGTTTGCACCAACCCCTGATTTGTCTGCCACTAGCTAAATCACATCCCTAAGGATGCTTGGGCTATTATGGCAGGTACCTGAGTACCAGCAGTACTGAAAGTAAGTCACCAGCACACTGTCATCTTCGTCATGAAAATACCTTTATTGATGTTAAGCAATCATGGTAACATAGAATGTAGCAATGTTTAGAAACCACACAGGATCCCTTAATTAGGCAATGTGATGTTACACTGCCTGATGAAGGGACCCTGTGTGGTCTCGAAACATTGCTTCTTTCTGTGATACACCAATCGCTAAAAATCATTAAAGGTGTTTTCATGATGAAGATAACACACCTTATTTAATATGAACCTAGAGCAAATAAAGATATATGAACCATTGCTTAGAAATGTGTTAATACACATTTTACCAAGTCTATCTTTTTAAAGTGTAATAAAAATATTAAAAAATTAAATGTTATCATCTTCAGTAAACTATTTTACCATACCATTGTACGTTAAATTTAACAGTTAAACTGTAAAATTTAGAAGAGCTATGCTCATATATGTGGTTTGCTAGTGACAACATATCTAAAAGCTATTGGAATGTTTATTCTCAAAACCCTCAGTTTCAAATCAGTTACCAAAGAGTGGCAAAATATTGTTATAGCAAAGTTTGTGATCTTCTGTCTGTGCAGTACCACAATGTATTGTCTAACATTGAAAAAAAAAATTAAAACCGAGTGCACATGTTTTGGAACATGTTTCAGAATCACAACCCCACATTCCAGAGATCAGGCAGTTTTTATGCTAAATAGAAATGACAGTGCTGTATGTCAGAAGCAATAGCCAGACTTAGCATAGTGGCTGGAGAGTAAGTAAACTTGATTAGGCAGCAATGTAGGAGGGAGAAATGGGGCAGATTTTAGCATGAAATACAAATTAGAGTGTATTTTTTAGAGACAGAAGCCAGAAATATTGGTCAGACTTGCTACACATTATGTAAGCAGTTTTTCTAGTCCACAATTGGAGAGGGAGAGACAGGGCAGGTTTTACAGTGAAATACAAATTAGGGCATGTTTTAAATGTTTAGTGTATATTTGTATAATATGTATTTGAATATGGTACACATTGCACATGCAATATTTCAACATATTTCTCTTTTAGACCTTATTGGGTAAATCACATCCCTCATTAGCTTTGTAGGACAAATTCATTATTTAACTTTTATATAGTTCAGATTACAATGGAAGGAATATGGTACACATTGCATATACAATATTTCAACAATCTCCTCTAGGCCTAATTGGCTAAGCTACATCCCTTAATAAGCTTTATAGGACAAATTAACAATTAAAAGCTTATATTTTCCATATTAAAATAGAATAAATATGGTACACATTGCATAGGCATTATTTCAACAGGCCTGATTTGCTAAACAATGACTTTTATGCAGTTTTGGAGAACAATAAAAATGTTAGAGTAAATATTCTTCAGATTGAAATAGAAAGAATATGGTACACATTGCATATGCAGTATTTTTTTTCTTTCTTGCAGGTCTCGTTAGCTGTGCCACACCCCTCATTTAGCTTTGTTTGATGAAAAAATTAGATTTGTATTTTTCAGAATAAAATTGAAGGAATGATATACACTGCATATGCAGTATTTCCACAATCTCCTGTCAGACACATTGGTTAAACCACATCTCTCATTTAGCTTTGGAGGACGAAAAAACTATTTAAAGTTTACAATTTTCAGACTAAAATAGATGGAATATACTGTAGTTTACACTGCATACGCAATATTTCTACAATTGCTTGTAGGCCTAATACCTAGCCCTCCTCCTCATGTGAAGGAGTAAGGGATATATAGTACCCCCTTACTCCTTTACAAAAAAGTAAATAAACACACACACTAAGGGGAATTTATCAAAACTGGAGCGGACAAAATCTGGAGCAGTTGCCCATGGCAACCAATCAGCTTGCACAACTGCTCCAAATTGTGTCCCTCCAGTTTTGATAAATTCCCCTCACTGTGCCACTGTCCTGTATTAGAAAAATAAATAATGCCCCGTGATGTAAACCCATTGTTAATCATGTTGTCCAATAATGTAGATACATCAATTACCATGTCGCTCCACGACAACGCAACCAGACCTGAACAACAATGATCCTTTCCTGCTGATACTCCAGTCACAAATAAGAGCTCTCTGGGTGTCTGACTGCCCAGACAGTTTGTTGTAGCAGGTCGTTGTTGCATCGTTCATCATAATGATCTATTATTTGATATTTTACTTTTTTTGTAAATTACTCACAAGGGGTACTATGTACCCCCTACTCATTCAGATGTCTGAGAGACCCCTTATTTTAAAGGAAGCATCCAGGCATGGCATGGAGGAAGAGGTGCATACAAATATCTGGTCCTTCACCCTATATAAATGAGTATGGGTACCCCTTGTTCACTAAAAAAAACTGAAGAGAAAATACCAACACCCACACCATTGAGCAAGTCTTTTATTAAACCTCTCAAAAACCATGTTCCACAAGGTTAATCCAACATCAATCCTGTTGCAAAGTAGTGTAGGTCCAATATCAGTCACAATTAATGATTTCCACCTACACAAAAACGCAGACACATGCTGACAATACACTCCAGCCACAGTTCCATCACATATGATGTTTCTCCAGTACCATATGGTCAATGATGTTACCTGAGATCCCCACCAGATTGTTTACAATGTTTGTAAGAAATAATTCATTTAGTGGTGGAAGTAATACCTCCGCTAAATAAGTGACTTCCAGATGAGGTTCAGCTGGGCAAACTATCCAAATCTGGTAATTCACTTTGCCACTTCAGCAACTCTTGAACAGCTCAAGTTTGTGTCGACCTCATGGTTGACATGAACCTAAAGCTCATCCCTACCCATATACAATAATAATAATTTAAAAAAACAGCCAAATATTTTATTGACTCCATCCAAAGTATATAAGTACTTTTACTAGGCCACAATTTAATGGGGAAAGACCAGTCAGGTTTTAGTCAAGAAATCGCAGTTGGAGTACACTATTTCAGAGAGACAAAAGCCACACATTTGTGTGATTGTGGGAGTAGTGGAAACATCCAAAACTAGGAGATCCAGAGTATGACCCTGCAGAAAAAACAGTACATTTTGCATCTGGGGACCAGCTTTAGAAATATGCGAGGCACCTTGACAATGCCTAATTACCAGAATACACTGGAAACTTTGAAGTGCAATGCAGGATTGACCCTGCAGAAAATAAATAAAAATTGACCCAGCTGCGGAAAAATAATGCATGGCAGTTTTACAGTGCTAATAATCATACATATCTAATACATTGAAACATATATAAGTGAGTCACATATATGAGCCTTCAAACAAATGAGGCATAGAAAATATCTACACAAAGACAAAAAAAGCAATATAGACAATAAAAAGTCTCAAGGAAAAAACAAAAGCAAACAATGGTGATTGTGCAAAAAAAATCCTTCAGATGATTCGCAGCCAATCTGCATATAACTCTCAGGTAAGGATAATCACACAATGCAGGCAGACCTTCACCTCCACCCAGTGAGTGATGACAACAAGTGAGTGCTCACCTGGGGAGGTAGACCCACAGAGCTAGGTCAAATGTGCTTGTTCCCTTCTTAATGGGTTAGGGAAGCCCATGCATAGAAAAGGCGATAAGGTCTCATCAGATCACAGGTACCAGTATAAATCCAGGTGGAAAGAGAAAAAGGACAAGGACATAGTGCGTAACGTCCAATAAAATGCAATTTATTAAATAAAAAATGCGTACTCACAATGATATAAACAGTACAGGCATTGGGTATTGCTGGATCAGACCAGCAGGGCAAATGGCAGCAAGGCGATAAAAAAACCCTGTTTGTCCGTCTCAGCTCAGTGCAGTGACATCAGAAGCTCTGCAGATATTTTTCAGATATTTAGTTATATCCTTAGTGCTTGGTAGTTTTTATTTCCACATTACACTTACTGGCGCTGATCACCTTTATTGTTTATTTTTAGTTTTACAGTGCTGTAGCAGTGAAATAGGGCAGTTGAGCAACAGGACACACACAAACATAACTGTTGGGTCTTTTCAATGTAAATACACATTAACATACCCACAGAAATGTAATTCACAGTAATGTAGCAAAATACAGCACAGAGAATACAAGGGGGAACACTTCAAACTATGTAGCCCACCACACTGCAATTCACTGTATGGAGCACAATGCAGCACTGTATATTACACTGCATATCTCTGTACATAGTACTATATAACACTGTATAGCAGTAACTATCTCTTCCGAAAATGCTCTGTGAGCTGTCCATATTTACTTCAACTCCACAAACACTGGCAAAGAAAGAAAATGGGATTTCTGACTTTTATAGGTAGGAAACTGGCACATTAGAAGACCCTCATTATTGGCCCTTCTATGCAACCTGACCACAGCTGATGGGTTAGGAGTTGCATGACTGGTAACTGGTTCCTATGAAGTTGAACAATCACATTAGTTTGCAATTTTTATGAACTGCGATCCGCTAACGCTCGGGTTTAACTCATAGTTGACCCATACCTGAAGCTCATCCCTAGTGGTGAGTAAGTTTACAAACAAGTAAGTTTGATACACATTTTGCAAATACAAAATCGGAGGAAAAGTGGACCATCACAAGTTAGGCTGGGTTCACACCTAGGCGTATCGAATATGCGCGTTTGTAGCGTGCTTCGTGCCGTGCATTTTTACAGCGATTCGCAAGGGCTACCTGGCTGTATCCCAATGGATACGTGCGGCAAATACGCCCCAAAGAAGCTCCTGTACTTCTTTGGGCATAGGGTGTTTTGCAGCGCATTCCTACGCGCTGTAAAACGCCCTTGTGGGAACCATGCCCATAGGCAATCATTGGTTTTCACATGTTGAGTATTTTACAGAGCGTAGGAACGCGCTGTAAAATGCCCAGGTGTGAACCAGGCCTTAGATGATGTACATATACAAGTTAAAAAAAATGATATATACATAAAGGTATTCAATAGTAAATGCAGGGATTTGTTTTCTTGATAGATTATGCTAAGCATTTCCTATTGTGATAGTAAATTGGACAATTATAAAACATATGCAAAATATGCCCTAGCTAACCGTTTGGATTGTTGGATATATCATGATAAAAATGTTGATTTGGGGAAAAAAATTATTGTGGAACATTTTGGCTGTAGTTAGGCTTTACATTAAAAAAAAAAACAATAGCCACTCACATTTACCTCAAACTAGCATGACCAATTGTGGTAAATCATGGAGAAATATGAAACTAAAACACAGTTCACAAATTTCCCAGTCTGTCTCTTTTCATCAATACTAGTTAAAATGCAGAAGATAAATTTACTTTGGACAGCTTGACTCTGCATTGCTTATTGATTAGATAAACTATTTGAGTGATATTCTATGACAAAATAACTCACCAATTTAGCCATCGTTTTCACTTGATGGGTTTAAATTGTAACTGAAATGGCAGGAAAGTTAAATCCCAAAGGTTTCAGCAATAGGAAATGTAAAGTAGGAGATATCACTTGGGATCATTCAGCTATAGTAAGTTTTATCTTACAGTCAAATCAAATTAAATTCTTCTCATGTCTCATGTCTGACCTCACTTTATCAAGAAGAATAGATTGTTCTGTTTTGATTTATGAGAAAGTATTTCTAGAAAGTAAAAAAAAAAGTATATCTGTTAGCTTGGTATACTTTCTCTACATCGTATTCAGAGGTTCTATATTTTAACTGTCATTTATTAATTACTCCTGAGTAGGGATGAGTGAGCTGGACAAAGTTCAGGTTGCAGGAGGGTTGGTGAATCCAGCAGGATGCAAGGATGCCTTAAAGCTGCACATGAACAGTGAGCAGTATGATGTAGTCCTTTAAAGGGACATAAAAAAGGGAGAAAAATGGTGTGGGATTCTTCTTACCATTCACACCAAACCCATATTAGGGAATGCAGCCTGGGTGGCTAGGAAAGGGAGGTCAGTGAGCATGGCAATGCCCCCCCCCCCCCTCTCTGCATTGCACCTGTCCCAATGTTGGAGAAAAAGTGCCTCTTCCTCACATCCAGTCCCTTAGAGGATGTGCAGGTTTTTTTGGGAAGTCTTATAAGATACTGGAAACCCCCTTTAGAATGAGGAGGTCCCCTGGATATCCTGCCCTGACGTTCCATCAGAATTAGAACAGGGTACGTGTATACTCTTTGTTACTCATGGCCAGAAGAAGAAAATTGTAAATAAACACACATACACACACTATGAAAAAGTCATTTAATAAAACATTTATTTAAAAAAACTGAAAATCATTTCCCCTAAGGTAAATACATTGTCAACCTTATCATCCAACAGTGTAGATCCATTGCCAATCATGATGATCATCCATCTGATGATGTTTTCCTGCTGTGATGTGACCTGCTGCCCAGCTATATATGTTAAATGACAGTCAGAACTTTGTAAAAATGAGAATCTGTGCTCCTGGATGTATCTAAAAAACAATTAAACCTGAAGCAGCTATGAAGAGGGTGACAAAGCCCTAAGAGGAATAGAAAATAAACCACAGTGCTAAAGATTAGATCACATATAATAAAGTGAAGTGGGTGATTGTATAGATGGATATAATAGTGATATCCTCAATAGTGCAAAGATGTGTTTTAATTGATTTAGAGTGAAACAATTAAAAATAATAATACAACAATAGAGGTGAAGAAATAGTAGATCGTGTATGGGAAATAAATTATTGATATTTGTTTCCCTTTTTTAACCGTTGTTTCATTCATCCATCCATTTATTTCTATATATTTATTAAGATCTGACATTATTTTTTAACACTTTAGGATCGTTATCAAATATTCACTTTTTGTGATTTTTTTAACTTGTAGCGAGCTTTTCAATCCACCACTACAAGTTTAATGGTTTACACTTCTTGTTAATATCTCCAAACCTCCATATCTATCCTCTTGGGTACCAGACATGGGGAGCAGTCTTTGTCCATATGAGCCTTGCAAGGGGGAGGGTTTACCGCCCCCCTTGCAAGGTACTCCTCCAATGTTGACAGACCTGGCCTGATAGGTAGATAGGTTGCTTACCCCTGCTTCTTAAGCATGATAATAAGATGTGATTTCTTTTGAAGACATAACTATTACCAATATGAATTCTTATTAAATTCCAGGGAGACATCCTATGAGAAAGGAGACAGTCCAACATCTAAGGGAATATTCATTAGGATATTCAGTATTTTTGCTAGACTTTATTACCAAATATTATATGAACACTTCATGTGTGGCTCCTTCTGTTTTTTTACTTTGAAGTTTTAGTTATGGCAGCCTTTCTTTAAGGACAAGATTTGATAATACTTGTTAGACATGTGCACTGCCAAAAAATTAGTTTAGTTTCGTTTTAAATTCGGATTTGTGTTATTTCGTTTTTCGGGATTCGGGTGTGAAAGTCAATTCGGATTCGGAATTCGGATTCGGACGAAATTCGGTAGCGGTAGTTCGAACGTTCGTTTCGTTTTCTGTTCTTATTCGTTTCTTATTCGTTTTGTTCGTTTGCAGCAAAGTGACATTTGAGGGGGAAAAAATATTTTTCTCCTTCTCTAATGTCACTTTGCTCCAACGAACAAAACGAATAAGAAACGAATAAGAACAGAAAACGAAATGAACGTTCGAACTACCGCTACCGAATTTCGGAAATGGAAATTCAGATTCGTTTGCATTCGTTATGTCTGTAATTCGGAATTCAGATACATCCGAATGTCCGAATTTCCGAAAATTCGTCCGAATTTCGATTCGGAACGAAACGAATCACACATGTCTAATAATTGTTGAGATTTTCAAAAAACATATTTGGCACCTTTGCATAAATGCCTGTGGATGGTACCCTAAGCTTTTCTTTCAGTTTCCCACATTTAAAAAATCAGTCTGGGTACCCTTTATTAATATACATATACAGTATTTAGAATTAACTATACTTGTTCCAATACTTGTACAAATGCAACGAAATATGATTGACATAACTGCACCCCCACTGTAATTATTTGATGACCTGGTCCAAGTTACAAACTCAAAACGTATAACCTCAGGCATTTACACCCAATCACTGAGTATATTTTTAGGGAAGTTACCACTTCCTTAATGGGAATGGGAAACTGAATGGAAAACTGATCAGGGACATCTTTCAGATATCTTGCAAGGATTGACGCAGGTCTCCCTCTCAGCCTCTCATATATTATACGCCGGAATTTGTGAACAAAGTAGGGTTCAAGGACACCTTAAAATGTCCAAAATGTGGTACGGAACCTGGATCCCTAGTACACATGCTTTAGCATTGCCCAAAGTTGATCCAGTGTTGGAATATAGTCATAAAAATACTAAATCGGTATTTGCAGTATCACTTACTAATACTCCACTCACCTGCATTCTGGGATGATTTGACCTTTGTATACTGCACTCCTTTACCATTATTACCTTTTCTTATTGACTGTGCCAATCCAACCCATTCACTATTTGTGCACCCTAGCTTCTGGTAGGTATCCTGCTTATCCTGCTTATTTGGTGTTTCACTTTCTTACTCATATTACCCATTACCCATATGCTTGTCAACAGGTCCTTATACTATGTCTGTAACATCATTATAATAACTATGTCCCTTTTAACTGTATGCATTACATAATACAAAGCATACTGTATTGATTGGCAACATGTCCTCTGTGTATGAGTGACACACAGAGGATGCTGCTCCTATTTTTTTTGTCCTGTAAATACTCTGTTTTGTTTTGTTTGTTGTTTATAAATGCAACAACCTTTCAATGAAATCTGATTAAAAATATATAGCTAAATATGGGAAAAACCCTAAATAATGAGTAAAACCTAACCAACCCATAAGACACATGACACCAGTATAAATTCTGTTGCATACTGCATAATCAGCCACCTTCTGTCCATGAAACATCATTTCTAATAGAGAACGATTTGGACTCTTAAAATAGAATTGGAGTTCTACACACAGGAGCTAAAACGATAATTCTTCATTACCTGTGTGAAATTTACAATTTACAGCGTAAACTACAAAGACCATTTAGATGTATTCTGCCACTGAAAAGTAATCACTGAAAATAATTCACACCTTGACCAGAAAAGAAAAGCTGAACGAGAAACAATTACCATTTCCATAAGTTATTTGTGTTTATTTAAACATGTGTTTTAGAAAAATGAAAGCCTCGTTTTACTAAACAACAAGATTTTACACTAGAATAGAGCATTACAAGCTATACCACAGACAGACATTATTGGTTTAAATTGTATTAGAATTATAACCTAACCACACAAAACTAATCTTAGCAGGAAATACAGTACAGTATATCAGCAAATGATGATTTAGAAATAGTATGTTGACATAAAAAGATTATGTAGAATTATTATCCAAAGATTACATGTAACATTTACAGAAATACCTCATTACACTTATTCTAAAGATGTTCAATTATTCAGTGGACATAAACAATACAAAGTTACTTAATAAAGAATGAGTTTGGCTATATTATTACTTGTTAAAGATGTAACCAGCACACCATATTGAAGTGAAGAACATGTCTGTTTATTGACACTTCATGTCAAAACAAATAGCAACATTTTGGGGCATTTCAAGCCTTATGAAGGGGACCCTGTGTGTCCCCGAAACGTTTCTATTTGTTCTGACATGAAGTGCCAATAAACAGACGTGTTCTTCACTTCAATATGGTGTGCTGGTGACATCTTTAACAAGATTCAGTATTGGAGGCGCCATCCGTGGTCACTTCGAGCACCCACGTTGACAGGGATACCTGGTAAGGAGTGCAGCAGGATTCTGGAATACAGCTATATAATTAAACACCCTGAAATACTAAAGTTGTGAGCTTGACTGGCAAATCGTCATTCTTTGGAAATGTGGCACAAATGCCTTACCTTGATTTGCTAAAATCAATGTTTAGAATAATAATCCAATGTTTGGATAGTAAGCTTTCTTCTTGCATACCAATCCATGTTGACTGATTTGGAGACTGCACACATATGGTTGGGTTCCCCTTTAACATCCCCTTTATATATGATAATTATAATCTTCCATTCCTACCAAGACATCTACTGCAATATGGACCTTTTCTTTACCCTCGGAAGGATTAGAGGGATGGGTTCTGTCCCTGTTTTATCTGTAAGTGAACATTGGATGGAGGGGCTGTGTTCTCTGTGCTTAAAGAGATCCTTATTGGGCACTGCAGCACATGATATCATTGTGTGTGTGTGCACAGTGTGTCTGACATTATGGTGCTATGGGGGCATGGCCAACTCACAGCTGGGGTACATAGGTAAGCTGGTTGTGGCAAGTCTTCTGTTCTCTTCATGGTGGAGGGAAAACTGGACCAGAGTAGAAGGTAGTAGTTTTTAGGGGAAGATGAATGGCCAAATAAAAATGTTACAAAGATAGCTTTCATATACAGACATTGTGTTCCATTTGACATTATCTTTATTATGTGTACAGTATGTTTGTTTATAGAATGGGTATTATAGGACAGCAATTAGCCCCATCTATTCTCATTCTGGAAAGTTTATTTTAATTTCTGTTCAGGTGAAACCAGTACATGAAATGAGAAGGCACAAGTATCACTGTTTATTACCCCCAGAATCTGTATGATCAATATAATATGTATTTACCGTGTATCTATTTTCAAAAGAGTCATTGTTATTCTGCCTAATGTGGCCACTGTGTTACGTTCACTAAATTTCTTGCTTAATTTGGTAAGGCATGTGAAAGGAGGATTTGCAGGCGGAAGATTGTTGGAGATGGGAAGAGCATTGCCATCCCATAACACAAAGTACCTAAACAAGGACCCTTAGGTAAGTATCACCAGCTGTTAAAGCTTATATAAAATTTTAGTGGTTGCATTTACTTTATCTACCTTAACAAACTATTGTGGAGTTCTTTGAATTGCAGTGCTGGGGTAAATTTACTAATGTGCCCTGCCTGTGTGCATAGATCTGTACACTCAAAAATCTCTTAAAAGAGCAATATCTGTTCACAACAACTGAATGATAACTAGATCTTTAATTTTTAACACCTTAGCTCCTTTTTTATGAGGCTTGGGGTGATTAGAGTGCATCAGGCAGTTGTTGCTGACTGTCCATTTTATAGTTAAAAAAAAAGAAATTGCAAGAATAGTATGCACCTAAACCCCCTCACATTACACTGATCATATCCACCGCACCCCCCTCATGCTTTTATTTATATATATATATATATAAAAGTTAGGAATACACCGTTCGGGGCTATTATTCCTTATTAAAAATGTCCTGCTGCTGGCCAATGTTACACTGCTATATTTTCTGGTATCTTCATTTAAAAAAATAAAAATAAAACTCTTTATACCATTACTAATAGCCAGTAAAATAGTGAAAATAGTCATTGTAATTGAAAATATGTAACTATTTATAAACTGTTCACTAATCATTAAGTCATTCATTATTCATTAGCTGCCTGAACATGCAAACTTACACAATGAACTGTATGAACAGATGCTTTTTTTGTCTTCTCCACAACAAAAAGGTTATTCTGCCACAAGTATAGGATTGTTTAAGCAAAGTCAGCTAGTGACTTCTTAACAAACTCTTGATCTTCGTCAGGCAAGGGGCTTTGTCTTGGCCTCCATGCAATTGCCATAACAAAATAAGCTGGATAGAAGACCTTTTGCTTTGGCATCCACATAAATCCTATTTAGATCAGGAGTTCCATTTGGTTTAAGTAGAATATCTGACACTAATGCAGAGCCACAGCAAGATCATTCTATAGGCATAGACAGAAATGCTAATCTGTAAATAAAGTAAAAAAAATGAAAAGAAAAAATTGTAGGGGTAGGTGGGAAAATGCTTGGATCCATACTGATGTTTGGGTCTCAGCACTTTCAAATCTCAGGTTTCTGCACTTTGTATCTTGTTTAAAAGACCTCTATGACTAAGCTGGATCTGTGAAACTGTGAGATGTATTATATACATGGGATGTTGTTTCACAGTCTGTATTTGTTAAATTAATAAAAGTAGATGTAATTCATGAAGATCCATGGAAGTGTGGCTTGTCTTTTGAGAAAAATGCACTTCTTTAAAAGACTATTAGTCAATTTTTGTATAAAAACTAATCTGTGTCACAGATCAGCAGCAAAACAAATAAATATGCTACTTGTGGTTCAATTAGCATGTAGTATCTCCTTCCTTTCTACAGCAAGCTTTGTTACAGGGTTGGGAGGTTGGCTGTGACCTGAATTCACTTGTTATAGCACCTCTAGGATGAATTCCTAGTCTGTCAATCATGCTCCCTATTTAGCTGTGCACAGTCCTAAACACCTGTTGCCTGAGCATTAGGTACATTTTCTAGCCCCAGGCTCCACTTTTAGTATGCCTTGCATTCCTGCTCCCCTCTTACCAACTCAGATTGCCACCTGCCTTGATCTTTTGCCTGTTTCTGTTTCCAAACTTGACAGTCAACTGTATAACACACTGTTAGTTCTATTGTAGGTCAGTTGCTATCTGCATAGGTGTGTCTGAGGGCAGCAACCTGGTACAACCATCAGGAAAGTCCATCACTCTTTGCAGGGCACCTTGGAAAAGATCTGATATGTGCTTATTCAACATGCAGATACCACAATGGGTTCACTATTAATTTTTTCTGTGACGATCTGGTTCTTTCTGTGCTTCAAATATTGCCATATTAACTCAATAGAGACATTATTTTCTATACTTTTCCCTACAAGGTGGGATTCTTTGTAGCCATTACTTTTGCCAGTCTAGTGTTTTTATTACGATTATTTTTAGCTGCAAGCAATGGACTATTTTTACTAGTTGTATTATATTAATCTGACTCTTCCATGTTGCTGCTTTCTAGCATATGGCTTCAATAAGACAAATCTCTTCATTGATCTTCTTTAAAACTCTGTTGTATGCATTAATTATTATTTCTTTCTCTATTTCCTTGGGTTCCTTGAGTGAGACTTTTCCATCATGTTATCAATACCCTTCACATTGTCAAGGGAGTCCAGGGATGCAGTTGAGGCCGAATCGAAAAGCTGTTATACATCAGAGAACCATGTGCAGATAACGCCAAGAGAACTCCTTGTAGTTATCACATCTGTGAGGCCAGTGTCTGAGCAAGAAAATCTTGTCTTGCAAGTAACCCATTTATTTTTGCACAGGAAGAAGGTGGGTATTAGGCCTAGCACTTCTTATTTTAAAACAAGGTAGTACCTTTTTTGTAGTGCTATTCCTGACTGTGTTTGGTTCATGTGGGGAAGTGAGGACCTTACAAAAAAAAAACATAATTTAACAAATCAGTACATATAAAATAATCCTAAAATATATAACAAACTACTACCTGTCTGCCTGACTTTGTTTTTTAATAAAGAAAATGTCCTAAATGTAATGGCAGCAATGGAAAAAATGGGGATAAATATGTGGTACTTTGGGGAAACAAATTAAGCAGTGACATGCCACACAGAGACCAGGTTTGCCTGTGTCAGCAATCCATGTCAAAGGCAAAGCCTCATTGTGAAATGGTGGCCAGCCTATGGTCATTGGTATTCCCCCTGCAGCTATACCTACAGTGTAGGGATTTAGCCACTATTAGGAAACGTAGCAACACTTTTTCTTGCACTGCCTACTCAGAATAGGTCATTTTAGGATCCCTCTGGGATGGTGGCAGTAGATTCCCAAAATAGCTTCTATATGCCCTTTAGGAGGTGGAGGAAATGGCTTCTATGCACTCTTAAGGAGGAGGAAAAGTGTCACAAAAAGTGCTGGTTTGTGCCTTTCAGGAGGAGAACAAAAAGTTGCATGGTAAGCACAATAAAAATAAATGACTGTTTATTAATAAATGACCTTTGAGGAGGAGGAAGAAAAGGACTCATTCATTATCAAGAAGAGAAGGTGTAAACCACTCTACTATCTCCTAGATCAGGGGTGCCCACAATATTTTGTGATAAGATCTACTTTTCAAATGACGAGCTACAGGAGATCTACCAATGAAAAAAAAACCTCCCTCGCTCTCTCATGGCTGTCTTTCCTGGTTTTCTCTCCTGGCTGTCCCTCCTCTCTCTCCTGGCTATCTCTCCTTGCTCTCTCTCCTGGCTGTCTCCTCGTTTTCTCTCCTGGCTGTCTCTCTTCACTCTCTCTTTCCTGGCTGTCTCTTGTTGCTCTCTCTCCTGTCTGTCTCTCCCCACTCTCTCTCCTGGCTCACCCTGCTGTATTTTGCAAACAGTGCAGTACAACAGGCTGTGTAAACTAATATTCTTTGATGTAATACATAGCACTTCACCCACCAGTATCCACCAGAAAGGTGTCAGGGAGCTTGGCTCAGCAGACTCAGGCTAATAGGTAATCATGTGTGCACAGCTAAATAAATATACCAAAATGGAATAAAGGGGCCGCTATTCACACCCTTCGTGATCTACCAGCATCAACTTTGAGAGCTACTGGAAGATCACGATCTACCTAATGGGCACCGCTGTCCTAGATGATTCACCTTTAGTGTGATGAAAAAAACCCAGGTCCCCTGAGCCTCTTAAGACCGCATGTCTGATATGTGTGACCTCCAAGGAAGATTTGGCAAAGAGCAGCAAGCCTCTGGCCATAGAATTTTAACACTTTTTTTGCTACTGCCTGCCCTTTCCCCTGGCAGTATAATTCCCCCCCTCCATTTGTTGTTGCCTGCCTTTTCCCCCTGTGTTGTAGAATAGCAGACAGGATTTTTTATATTTGCATGGGGGCATGGTGGGGTATAGACCTAGGAATGTCTTATTTTTAAAGGTAATAACACAGTTTGCATTGCTGTCCCTGCCCATGTTTGTTTTACCAGGACAAAGACAACCTTAAATGTAAATAAAAAGGTAGATAAAAAAGTAAATAATAACATGTAAAATAATGGTACATAACAGCCACAATCACAAAATACACAACCTCTAGTCTTTGATAGCTGATGTCTTGAAAAAACTGTCTCTATAATTAGTTGCATTCCCACATAGGAAGATTTTGGGAAGGGCAGCTTATTGACAAAGGATTTCATGCTTTATTTTTGTTGCAGCTGCCTGCCCTTTATCCTGCCAGGCTGATATCTGCCCTTCATCCTGCCTACTCCCTGCCCCTCCCCCCCCCCAATTATATTTTCCCCTCCTATTTGCTGCTGCCTACCCTTCTCCCTGTGCTGTGTATGGATGGGCAGCTTTTTTTAATCTTTGCTACTCTCCTCCTCCTGAATACCAGCACTGCAACACTCCTCCTCCCTGCCAGGACTCCAACCCTCCTTCTCCTACTGTGAAATTACCAGAGGAGGGGGAGGAGAAAAAGGGCACATTCACATAGACTTCAATTGGGTTCAAGTGATATTAAAGTCAAAAATGTTTAACTAATTTCAAATGCCAATTACTTACAGTGAATGCTGCTCCTTTATGTTTAAAAGTTTTAGCTTCCTGCAGAATTATCTGGTCTCCTGAGCCCTGGCCTTGATATCTGGTTTTGGGGTAGATCTTTTCCCTTGCAGGGTCCTATAACTACCCTTGTGTGTGCTAGTAAGCTGTGTGTGTCCCCTCAAATACACAGGCAGAGCAAGGTAATAATAATATTACATTGTTCAGATGTTGAAATGCAGTTTAGAAGGCAGGTTCTATGAGAGTTGTCACACAAAGAAATGCATTTGAACAGGGCTGAGTAAAATTGTGTCAGTACATTAAGAAAGTATATTATATGGGCATCTTCAATAAGCAAGTTTACAAATGTCTAGATTCATATGGTTATTAGAAGTGGGATAGAACGTATTGAAATGTAATATCGAAATACATATGTAATTTTAGTTTTTGACCATAGATACCCCATAGATACCCTTTAAGAAAAAAAGTATATAAATAAAAATATCTATATACTGTTTGCATCATCAACACTGTAAAAGTGCTCACATATGGAAATTAGCAGAGGTCCACAAATTAAGAAATACACATGTTGTGTCAAAAATATACTGCTATCAATGTCACAGAAGAACAAAATGGAGCTGTGAACAAACCAGAAGACCTTATAGATTAAAAAAAAAGTAGGAGAAAAATAATTTTGTTATTTGAAAATACATATTATTCAGGAAAACATATATACTGACAACATAGAGCAACAGTAAAGTAATGAAGATCATAAAGCATTTCAAAACTAAATCCTTACCAAGCTACCTCCAAAGTATGCAGAAAGGCATCTTTGCACAAAAGGTTCTCTGTTCAGAGAAAAGATCTTTTGACATTCTGACATCTACAGCACAGGAGAGTATTGTGGATTAAAGCTGTGAATAGATACTCATTTTCAATACACAAGAAACTAAACCTATTTGAATTGTTTTAGCTGCAATAGGCCTGAATGTTAGAAGTAGCACACACAAGCCTCTACTGATCTAAAAGCTTTAAAAAAGTTTACTTCAAAAAAATAAAGCTAAAGCTCTCAACGTCCTACAAATTGTACAGGGGCAAAAACGTTTCATAGTATAGAATGTGAATAGAATGTGTCTTTTTTTTAGTACCACACTACATTCTTTTAAAAGTTTTAAAAATGTCAAAACAGAGACCACAGAAAAACTTTAAAACCACAAACCCACAATACCCAAACCCACCCAAAAGTACATTTCAATCCTGCAATTGGTAGGGATGCACCGATACCGTTTTTTTCAATACAAAATACAAGTGCTGTTCCTGAAGTACTCACTGATACCAATTGCGGATACCTTTTTTAAAGTGACATGTGAAATTTTCTCTAAAACAATGCAGATCTAATGATTCATAGCTGCAACCACTGCGACCCTGGTAGTTCTTCCACTGACTGTGAAAGGACTGCATATCCCAGCAATACATTATACAGCAATGCGAAATACCACCAGCTATAGAGGACTACAAATCACAGCAATGGATTATACATCAATGTAGAATAATATAAAGCTACATACTTTGTGCTGCCCCGAAGTGCAAAGCTAATGTCTCCATCAGAGGATATCGGGTGGCTGTGTAGGGTCTCCGAAGGGCTCTTTGGGGTCTTAGAGAGCTATGCGGGTTCTCAGGTGGCTATGTGGGGCCGATGGTGGGCTGTGCAGACTCTCAGGTGGCTATGCAAGGTCTATGGTGGGATGTGTGGACTCTTGAGTGGCTATGTGGGGTCTATGGCAGGCTGTGCAGCTCTCAGGTGCCTGTGCAGGCTCTATGCTGGGCTATGTGGGGGTAATGGTGGCTGTGCAGCTCCATGCTGGGCTGTGTGCAGGTTAATGATGGTTGTGCCGCTCTATGCTGGGCTGTGTGGGGTTAGTGATGGCTGTGCAGTTCTGTATTGGGTTACTGCTGGTAGGCTCTGTGCTGGGCTGTGTGGGGTTAATGGTGGTGGTACGGCTCTGTGCTGGGCTATGAGGAGATAATGGTGGTGGTTCGGTTAATGGTGGTGGTGCAGCTCTGTGCTGGGATGTTTGGGGTTAATGGTGGCTGTGCGGCCCTGTGCTGGGCTGTGTGGGGTTAATGCTGGGCGGCTCTTTTGGGTGCACTGTGCGGCTCTATGCTGGGTTGTGTGGGGTTATTGCTGAACTGGTCTGTGCTGCCCTGTGCGGGGGTTAATTCTGCTCTCGGGTGTGCTGTGCAGCTCTGTGCTGGCTCTAAAGGTGCCCATACACCTTACAGTTATCTGCAGATTTTCTGTAGTCAGATGGGAAAAAAGTGCAACAGATTGGCCCAGGTGGAGATTACTCCATCCACACAGTTAAGTGTAGATGGAGGAATGTGTTGCACCTTTTCCATCTGACCACAGAAAATCTGCAGATAATTGTAAGGTGTATGGCCAGCTTTACCTGGGTCCTGGTCAGCTTAGCAATTGCAGTGGCATGAAGCAGGAGGAGATTTTCACCTGTGGTATTGCACTATAAAAAAAATTCACAGAGCGGCCGCGGGGACCTTGCCTGGGACCTTGACAGTCTTCCTGTGAAGCCCAGCACTTGTTTACAGTGCAGGCTTAAGTTTAAAAATGTAAAGCTCCAGTATCAGCACTTTGTTTTGGGGCATTTTCACGAGTACAAGTACCTTTCAAAATTCCATTTGTTTTCCCCCTGTACAAAATTGGGTATCCAAAGTAAACATGTATTTATCTTATTTACTTAGCTAAGGAAAAATTCAATTTCCAACATGAATATATTATTTCAAAAGTGAGAATTTACTTTGCTAAGTGATCAGTCTCTTGGATCATGCTAATTTCCAGCAAAGCAATTTTTTGGTATATACTGAACTCTACAGGTCACTAAAGTCACTGGACTACCGAAATTCAGTTAAGAAAATGATTTTTCCAAAAAAAACAAATTAACTCTATTGTGAGCTTTGGTTAATGGTTTGGTTAATGGTTGAATAGGTTGTTTTATTTATGGCTAGCAATACAATATGCAAACCTCTTATAATAGAGCTGATTTAGAAATCCTTTTCGTTAGTTGACAAGGAATTGCACAAAAATGTTTGTGCAAATTACTCTGAAAATGAAGACAGAACAACATATACAAATGTCTTATTAAAATTAAAAAAATAACATTTGCCACTCAACTGAAAATGCAGGTTCTTATCACAACTAAAGCTAAATGTTTGTCTCTGTAAAATACTCTGTGGAAAATCATTAACTTGAGATCTATACATCAGCAAAATTGAATCTGAAATCTAAAGAGCAGCTTGGGAATTGCAGTCCTTAGTGGACAATCTGCTTCTGTGCTTGGTTTCACAAGCTGTAGCCAATCACTGGATCATCTGGGCTCTTAAAAGTCACTAGAGAAAAGATTCCTTTGAAATGCATTGAGGAAAGTCACTTGTTATAGTTATTAATCCCCATGAAACTTCTCTGGGCTGACATGTTGAAATATGTGTAATTGGGGGTGATACTCATTTCATTATTGATTGTAGACTGACCCAGATGCCACACTTTCTAACAGTACTTCACATTAAGATAAGAGTTTAATATATCACATGGTTCTATGCACAAAGTAAATATGTATTCTTTAGTTAGTAATTCTTACAAAATGCAGAACAGATGTATTATGTTCTTACAATCATTGTTATTATGCTTATTATATAAGTGGGGGTTTACTAGTTTAGAAAATGGCATATGTAAATTGATAGAAGTCTGGATTAAAGGGGACGTTCAGACAAAAAAATGTTTTATGGCCTTTTGCTGGCGCTGTTATTATTATGGGCAATCTAAACACATGCTAAATTGCATGTGTTTAGATTGCCCATAATAAAACAGTGCCTGTTCTCATGGCTATACTTCAGTACAGTGCATTTGAAAAAATGCATGTCCATTTTTTCTGTATTTTAGCGCATTAGGAGAAGTCAATGGCAATGCATTAAAAATTCATATAACATGTTTTGATACATTTTCATGCATTGGCAACAGGTATTGGTCAAATGTTAACTCTGTCCACTCCAAAACTAAATTCTAAGACACTTGCTTAAACATTCATCAATAACACATGTGAATGCACAAAGGAAATGCATGTTGGCACATGACAAGGCACATGCCTAAGGCGTATCTCTACACACATGCATAAATCTAAATACGCCCTTAGTTTTTAATGGATTAGGAAGTGTTAGAACACCTATTGTTTTTTTTTACTGCTATCCCGGGCTCATACGCGTTCGGGATTTCGTTCGATAATCGGCCAGTAGATGGGAAGTGAATGATCACAATTACTGTACAACCGGCCGAATTTCCTTGATCGGTCGGCATGGAATTTTTTTTTCCGTTCTTAATGAAAATCGATGAGTGAGTGGTGTTGTTGTTTGTCAGAAAACTCACAAAGCACAGAGCTGTAAAAGCAAGGTTGAAACACATATGTGCATGTTCAACATTCTGCACACCCAAACTTACTTTTAGATATGATCCTGTGGATTCTGTGCAACTGGTCCCCCTCCCGCAAATTCAGGTCAGACCATCTCTTCCTCAACTTATCCTTTTTTTTATAAATTCTTTATTTAAGTATTTTTTTAACATTTTTATCCAAAGTGTACATAACATGGTTTAATAATAAGGTGCTCATGAACAAAAGGTTGAGCCATGTACAAAAGAGCATCAATTATGTCAGTGAAATATTACATCATATTACAACAGACAATGAGATTTCAACAGGTATAAAGCGACTCTTTGTGTTGAGAGCATGGGCAGAGGGTGCCAGGGTTACCCCCGCAAATGGGGGGTGCAATATTCCTGGGGTGCCCCGTTAGGACAGTGGTAGCGTGCGTCGCTATAGCCGGATAGCTAGGTTTAGGCAACACGGTATCCCGCGATCATTGCTAGGGTGTGATGAGGTTTTGTTACACAAATGGACAGGGTAACCGTGGGAAGATGGGGGTATCATGGAGGCTATCAGCTTGTAAGGATCACATAAGGGAGGGAGGTGGGGGGGAGGACTAAGGGTTGGGGAAGGTAAGGGTCGCGCTAGGGCATGGGGGGTTGGGAGGGAGCGGTGTCCAGAGTAAGGTGAGAGCGAGAGGAGGAGATCCTGTGACTGCATCCAGCTGTATGGACCCGCATCTATCAGAGCGTAAGGTATTCAGGGGATCTCACGAACTCCATCCAGGAAAGCCAAGTACCAGTGAACTGGGTGTTGGTGTGTTTGAGGGAGCTCGTGAGGTCCTCCATGAGGTAAATATCCTGTATGTGGTCTAGGACCTGTTGGAGCCGCGGGGGCTCGGGTTGCTTCCAGAGAGGTGGGATACTCGCCCGGGCCGCGTTGACAATGTGCCTAATAAGGGAGCGTGAATAGGCTCGCATACTGATGTCGTTGTGATGCAGGAGGAAGAAGGCAGGGTCTCGGGGGATCTGAGTGAGAGCGTGTACGTCGTCCCAATACTGCCGGAGTTTCGGGCATGTCCAGAAAATGTGAAGCCGATGGTTGCTGGCACCGCCATCACCAGTCTGGCACTGCTGGAATTAGAGCGTGAATTCTGACTTGATGCGGGACAGAAGCGGTGGAAAGTTCAATGTGAATGCAAGGGACGGGTCCTTGGGAAGTAGTATGCCCAGGTACTTGATGGCGTTGGGGGTCCACTTAAAGGGGAAGTTTTGGAGGACCCTGCCAAGTGCAGGGCCCGTGAGCGAGATATGAAGGGCCTCTGATTTTTGGGAGTTGATACGGAAGTTCGTAAGGGTACCGTACGTTTTCAGCTCCTCAAGGAGGACAGGGATAGAGACGTCCGGGGAGGCGAGAAAAAAAAGGAGGTCATCCGCGAACGCGGCGACCTTGTGAGTCTTGGATCCGGATGAGATGCCTCGGATGTCTGGATTCGCTCGGATCGTGCGCAACAGGTGCTCTAGAGTGAGTACAAAGAGAAGTGGCGAGAGGGGGCAACCCTGGCGGGTGCCGTTGGTGATCGGGAAGATAGGGGATAGGATACCGTTCACCCGTACTTATGCGAGGGGGAAGAATAAAGCGCATTAATCCAGGATCGCATACCCGGGCCCACCCCGATCGTCTCCAGAGTGCACCGGAGGAACCCCCAGTCCACCCGATCGAACGCCTTCTCCGCATCTGTGGACAGCAGTACACACGGGGTGGCGCTCGATCGAGCGTAGTGGAGCACCCCCAGCGCTCGGGTGGTGTTATGCCGTGCTTCTCTGGTGGGGATGAATCCAGTTTGGTCAGGGTGGATGAGTAGCTCCAGATGGGGTATCAATCTGTGGTACAGGATTTTGGCAAATAATTTAGTATTGACGTTGAAGAGGGATATCGGCCGGTAACTAGGGCAGAGGGCTGGGTCTTTACCCGTGTGGGGTGTTGTCTATCTGAAAGTGCGTCTCCTGAAGGAACGCAACCTCTGCTCTCTGGCGGTGGAGTTCATCCAGGATCATTCTCCTCTTTTCAGGGATATTCAGGCCCTTTACATTGGTGGAGAGGTTTGTGAGGGTTGCCATGTTCTGGCCGCAGGCGCGGGGTAGTGGGGAAGAGTGAGTGGGGGCTGGGGATGGAGGTAAGGTGTTGACTTACGTAGGGGATGGGGGTATACCCTAGCGGGGAGGGGTGGCGGGTAGGTAGGGGTTGTACCCTTAGGGGAAGGGCAGTATAGGGAAGGTCTCAATCTATATGGGGCTGGGCAACCAGCCTAGTGGATCACCGCCTACTCCAAGTAAAATTGGAGCTAGTGGTGGTCACAAACCTATTGGGGGGAACTAGGTAGGCTATGGCAGTGCGAGATGACACAGCAGCTATAAAGGTTATATCAACAACTTCAAGTGGAACAGTGAGCCGCTGCCATCCGAAGCATCAAGATTAAACTAAACAAAAAAAGTAACAACATTACAAACTGAAAAAGAGGTAGCATTATTACAGACCCTAGAGCGTAAAGCAGGTATGTGTCTGTGGACAGGCTGAGCCGTCTTCTGTCGTATGCAGGCGCGGGAGGGGCCCCCGGGTAGACCCGGATTTCCCCCCCCCCCCAGCGCCCGACAAGGATACAGTGCATCTACACCACATGTCACCCACAAACGGAGCTCCGCAAGCAATGAATGAGAATTCCCCCACATATCCCCCGACGCTGCTAGCCACAGCCCCAGGGGGTATGGGGCACACCAATAAATGAATAGAACATCATCGGCACCCCTAAGGGGATATGAAACTGTTGGTGTGGCCCGGTCAACCCGGGCCACCCTCGTCCACATCCCAACGGGGGGGAACCAAACCGCCCAGACCAGGATCTAGGCCGTCGATCCCCCCCCCGCACGGGAGGGAGACACAGTACAATAATTGATTATGTCTATCTATGTGTGGAGGCCTGCACGTATACATCACCCATGGTCGGATGCGTGTCGGCCAGTGAATTCGTTGCAGAGTTAGATTCTAGTCCGGGTGTGCACGTGGGTCTTGCGTGAAGTCCGGAGGGATGCTGGCATCTGGGGGACAGGGTGCAGGTTCTTCAGCAATACACTGATGAGTTGACGGCTACAGTGGAGAGTGTTCACATTTCTCTGGAGGTAGGGTCCCATTCGTTAATGCAGGGTTCCGGGTCCGCACCTGGAGGGGTTGGGATCTGTGGCCGCGGTCTCACGCCGGAAGGATCTCGTCGACGGTTGCGTTGAGGCATGGAATGCGGCATCTCAGGCAGGTCAGGTTGGAGCCAGTCAGGTATCTCCACTGAGGCGGCGTCCAAAAAGGCGAATAGGGCTGGGAGCAGGTCTGGGTTGCGGAGTACAAACGACTCCCCGTTCTTGCGGACACTCAGGCAGAATGGATAGCCCCACGAGTAGAGCGCCCCGGCTCCCCGGATCACAGCTAGCAACGTTTGGAGCATGCGGCGCATCTGTAAAGTGCGCCTGGATAAGTCAGGTAGGAGGGTGATGTCCGCACTCTCGAAGGGAGTCGGTCCTTTGCGCCAAGCTTGATGGAGGATGGTTTCTTTGACCGTGTAGTGGTGTACTCGGCAGAGGACGTCCCTGGGGCGGGTGTCCCTATCAGGTCGCGGCCCTCCCACACAATGGATCCAGTCTAGTTCCAGGGGGGTGTCGGGTGGTTTATCCATCGTGATATTAAGGATGTGTGACACTACCGCCCTGAGGTCCGCTGCAACCGTGGTTTCAGGTAGGCCGCGCATCGTTATGGTCGCGGACCATGTGGAGACTGATGGGGAGGAGAAGAAGTGTGTGTCCCCCGCGGCTTTGCACCTCTTGGACATCAGGTGAAGGAGTTTTGGTGATGTGGTAGATGAGTGATGCCCGGATAGCAGCAGAGCTCTGAAGTTCAGCGTCTCTACTCCACCATAGTCAGGCCACGCCCCCCTCAACTTATCCTTGAACCTTCCTCTGCATTCTGTCTCTGTGTTACACATACCTGTGAGTTACCACTCCGTAGTTGAGATCCTATAGATCATTACCCTTAGAACTGTTCAATTCTGCCCACAGCGTTACACCAGGATGTCCTTCCATACATTGCGGTTGTCATACTTTGCCAGTGTGCAATCGTAATCCTTCTTCTCCATAACCTTAACCATCTCCACCATCTCCTCCAGAGTTATGACAGTGGCTCTGGCTTTCCTTTCAGATTTTCCTCTGTGCTTTGAGGTCTGCTGGTCAGATTTGGTTGCCTTCTCCATCTTTTCGTTCTGATCCATATGCCACCGGGACCTGTATAAAAGGGTGTGGTCAAGACGGGACACACGCGTACCTACGATTGTTGCATGTCCATATGCCGCCGCCCTGAGATCGGTCCATATACTGCAATCCCATGCTCATCACCAGGTACGTACGCTTTCGTCTGAATGAACGACGGGACATGCATGTCCAATTCAAATCATCTGTAAAGGGTCCCCCACATCTTTGGACATGATAATGTTGTAGTGCGCTAATGGAAAGGTGCTGTGATGATGTATATGTGTGCAATGGACATGGCTCAATTAGCAACCTATGCCCATGTATATCCTGAATCACGGATTATGCATGCGGCTTGGAAAACACACCTTACACAGCCCTAATAATAGCTCCAACACCAGTGTCGCATGTCCAGTAAACCCCAAAAAGCTGTCCTCCTCCCTGATTTCACCCAAACACCCAAAACAGGTCTGCCTTGTGCCTAAGTACTTGGTCTTGGCAGCCTGAAGGGATGTGGCATTCGGAGTCCTAAGCAATGTTAAAGGCCAATCCAAGAGCCTGACAAAACCAGAGCCATTGGCGCAGGGATATGCATGGGAATGTGTCCACAAGATGTATGCACATGTGTACACATACCTGAAATACATATGCTTGATTCATGTATGCCCTGCACTCAGGGCTGGCATCTCACATGTGTGAACCAACTCTGTACATGGCCATTATATGTCTCCCTGTCAATACACCTGTACCAAATGTCCAAATTTTGTGTTAATGTTCCAATACGCTAGCCGCAGGCCTTTCCTGGCCATGATGCTGCTCTTCCTATGTGGATGTTAACATATTGTATGCATGTGACACATTAAAGGGATTTTTTTTATATTTTTTTTTTTTAATTCCAAACAAACAATTATACATTTGCCTTACATCCATAAAATAATTCCAATGTATATCATACCCAAGCTTTATCCAGCTTTGTTTCCCCCTCTCTTCACAATCTTTCTTGGAGACCCCTGATGTCTCCATAAAGAGGACCTGTTTTGAATTGGTTATCACATAGGGGGTTTCTTATCCCCCTATGTGATAGCAATAAAGTTAAGTGTAAAAAAATAAGTTTAAGAAAATTAAAGCATAAAAAAATAAAGAAGCTTAAGAAAATTGTGACAAAAAAAGTAAAATAACACCAATTTTTTTTTAATGAAAAAGTAAAATAACACCAATTTTTTTTTAATGACCCCCAGCCCCCCACATAACATTTGTTGGGTGCGCCTATGTGCGAAAACGAAGATTGTGTCCATTACACCACACATGTTACATATTGTTGTGAATGTCGGAATGATAGCAAAAAAAAATGTCGGGCCTATTAATTACTGATGACACTAAACTGATGAGCAGTAAAAGCGTTTAAAGCGTCGCCTATGGCCAATTTTGGGTGGGGTCGTATTCTGCGATTTCGCGGGTGCGCAAGAACATGACAGTGGACAGTTTGTCCACATCCGGGGTCTATTAGACCCCTAATGTCACCTAGGGACCCCAAAGAAGCTGATATTTGCTTTATCAGTTTCTTCTACAGCTATAGGAGCTAGAGAAATGACACACTGAAACTGGAAGTGATGTAACCATTATCTTTGTATAATTGCTTCAGTAAGCCACTGTTTATTTAAGTATGGCAGTCCGGTATCATTTAAATATGTTTTGAGGCTGGTGAGATGAACCTTCCATGATTTTGCTACTAAACAGCAAAATATTATAAGCAGAATTTCTACATTTGTTATTCCCTTCCATGGAGTCTCACTACTTTTTCTTTTATTCTATTATGTAAAGTGCATGAGAAATAGAAAAGGAAAGTGAGACTGCCTTATAATACATGTGCCAAATGGATATGGACCTGGAATCTTTGGAGTAGAGATTCACTGCCAAGAAGTTAATGAAGCAAGTACTGAAATAATAATTTATAGAATGAATAAGGCTCAATTCACAAAGCTTTGGCGCCAACCTAAGGCACTCTATTAATAGCCATGTGACTCTAAATTCACATTTCATTGGACGAAACTAATAATAACTGTAATTTTTAAAAATAAAGATACTTTTCCTGATGTGTTAACTTTGTGAAGTGAGCCAATAGTATCAAAATATGTTATATAATTGTCTTTAATTTGTGTACCTGCACATGAGACAGGTATGTATAATATTAGGGATAAGTTTGCATTGATGTGTGAAAAAAATATTTAAAAAATGTGATCCTTCATTTACCAGAATATTTAAATGCAGATCTGTCTGATCTGCAAATAATTATGTAATTTAAGAATCTAAATAATAATTTTTGATTGATTATCTGCAGACTGAAAAAATCTGATTGCATATATTCTAATAAATAAAGAACTATGCTGTATTTCAATAGACAGAGTTGCTTTCACACAAACCATTGGGTGGACCTTTAAAAGCTATATTAGTAAAGCCTAATTTTTTGCACTAAGTCCCATATACCAAGGACCAGTGGTTTCCGGGGCAGCATACTGTGAGAACCATGTACCTCAGGGGAGTCTGAGTTGACAAGGGAGACCTCTCTTGCAGCTCAAGTCCAGAAACCCCTGGATTTAGATCAGGTGCACAAGGACAAGAGAGGCACGAGCTCCGGTAGTAGTGAAGTGCAAGACAAGCCAGATCAGCAAGGTACCAGAACAACAAAAAGAAAAATACACAGCGCTCTTTCAGGGATGCAGGGCGTGCGTGGAAGCAAAATGGTGTGGATTGCTGCTCAAAAAACAGGAGGAGAACCCTGTGAACGTAATAATGAGACACTAAGAGCGCAAATCCAGAATTATAAATGGTTTGATTTTGTATATTTGTGAAAAAGTGGTTTTTTTAAAAGGTGAAAAACTTACTTGTGGTGTCAAGGATCCGGGCACGGTGGCGGTTCTAGCGCTGCAGGGAGTGATGGGTAAAATTTTTTGTTCAATATCCAGTGGTCTCCAAGTGGCAGAGTGGGGATGAAATAGGGCTTGCTTTAGGGGTTGTTTATGGCGGCTCGGAATGGTGTCATCAGTTATGGTGATGAGCTCAGGAGTCAAGGACTGAGGTAGAAAGCAGGTTGAATGCTATGTGTGCCAGATGGCTGGTGTGCAAACTGCCTCTGGTCTTCATGTAGTATATGTTTTAGAGGTGATGGAGTGGAAGTGACAGTCGATTGGGAACGGGAGTGCACAGGGCCATGACAGTGAGCAACGCGTTTCGAGGAGTTCCTCTTTTTCAAGCTCGGAGATAGAAGGTGAGTACTCTATCTCCATCACGGCCCTGTGCACTCCCCTTCCCAATTGACTGTCACTTCCACTCCATCACCTCTAGAACATATACTACACGAAGACCAGAGGCAGTTTGCACACCAGCCGTCTGGCACACATAGCATTCAACCTGCTTTCTACCTCAGTCCTTGACATAACTGATGACACCATTCCCAGCCGCCATAAACAACCCCTAAAGCAAGCCCTATTTCATCCCCACTCTGCCACTTGGAGACCACTGGATATTGAACAAAAAATTTTAACCATCACTCCCTGCAGTGCTAGAACCGCCACCGTGCCCGGATCCTTGACACCCCAAGTAAGTTTTTCACCTTTTTAAAAAACCACTTTTTCACAAATATACAAAATCAAACCATTTATAATTCTGGATTTGCGCTCTTAGTGTCTCATTATAAGGTACCAGAACAGCAGGTCATCAACTTGCAGGCAGTGAGGTACAGAGCAGCAAACAGGAGCATGGTCAGAAACAAGTCAAGGTCGAGGGAATACAGAAGAGAAGAATAATGGTCAGCCTAGCAGGGTCAATAACAGAAGATCAGAATGCAGGGTCCAAGATACAGGTGCAGGGAACTTCTGAAAACCAGTCAGCGTTGGAGGTTAGAATGTCATGACTTTAAATAGCCCATTTGGTGCGAACGTGCACACGACAATTGACGCACGTACAGATGTGCAGAGGCGCCCGGTGGTGCACAATTGTATGAGCCAAATGATGCACATGTGCAGGTGCTCATGCAGGATCCTGAGTGCATGGGCCAAGCCTGTCTTCCTGACACATATACTCACTGTATGTTGACCTAGTGTAAACAAACATTCTTAAACCACCTCCCGTCCGCCGAACGTTCAGAAACGGCCAGACAGGAGTCTACTGGATCCCGATGGGCGTCTTTAAACGTCCTTCAAGCTTGCGGGAGTGGGAAACTGACAGAATTTGAAACAGTTTACATACAAGCGGTCCGGTCACCGCCGCCATCCCCACGATCCCGGGCATCCAATCCGGCACCAGCAGTGTGGGTCCATGTGGCTCTGTGCACGAATTATGGAGGGAGTTAAGTACACGATCTCCCTCCGCTCTCCTCCCCGGTCTCTGAATGCAGGAAGTGATGTTTACTACATCACTTCCGCATTCCTCTGTCACTCCCTGGTACAGAAGCCGGAGAGAAGCTGATGAAGCAGATCGCTGCTTCATCAGCTTCTTTGGGGGTCCCTAGGGGACATTAGGGTTCTTAGAGACCCCTGATGTCTCCATAAAGAGGACCTGTCACTGTAATTTGATATCACATAGGGGAATTCTTATGCTCCTATCCAAGTTTATTGTTAAATAAAGTTAAGTGTTAAAAAAAGTTTTAAAAAAAATTGGTCACAAAATAAATACAATTTACATGCACAAAAAAAGCCAACAACATTTTTTTTAAAGTCCTCCACCCCTACATAGATGAACAAAAATGCATTAGGTGCACCTACACGCAAAAATGACGATTACGCCTCACTTGCAACTACACGCAAAAATGCACCAATTACGCCACACTTGTTACATATCATCGCAAACGCCAGAGTGAGAGCAACAATTTTAGGGCCATCAATCACTGTTAACACTAAACTGATGAGCGGTAAAATATTTTAAAGCATTGCCTATGGCCAATTTTGGGTGTGGTAGTTTTTTTGCTATTTCACGGGCGTGCACAATTTTAAGGCTTGACATGTTTTGTGTCATGTTTTACCAAAAAATTGGAGTAATAATAAATGTTTCCTAACATAATGAAGGGAAAACAGTTTTTAAAAAAAGCTTTACTTTGTGTACTATTTAGGCACAATTTGATTGGAGGAACTGTACTTTGCATTTTATAAAGATAAGTAAAATGCAGACACAGTGTGGAATATTTTCAGGGAAATGTTGTTATGGAATATCAGCATTTTTCTCTAGTTCTCCCTTATTAAACCACTCACAACTATTAAAAGCTACTAAAGTTATTACGTGCAACACTCATCCCTAAAAGCCAGGAGATATAAAAATTGTCCTTTAGTAAAGCTTAGTTGTTTAGGTGAACACATTGCTATTAAATGGCTATTTAAGTATTTTAGTTTTATTAGGATCTACTTGCTATGTGCCTCTGTTCAATGTCAGTCTGATACTTTGATTTAGTCTTAATATTGAATTTTTTCCAATTTCCATTCCTAAAGTTTTGGCTCTGGAGCAAGTTCTGCTCTGCTGGAGCTAAATGATTGATCTCAGCTAATTACGTGCTATTCTTGTACTGTAAAATTGCATGCTCTCATAACATTTGGATGTCAGGAAACTTTAAATCATTTTGTTAGGGCTAACCTGCTTGTTCAGACATGACCCTTTAATATATTTCTGGAGCATCTGTAAAAGTCAAACCAGGCTTCGAAACAACAGTCCCCACAAGACTGTTTCACTCATTTAAATACACTAATGACATGAATATGGTTTCTTGCTGGAGACCAAGTGATAAGCATTCAATATGGGGCAGCTAAAATGGTTTTATTCAGCTGTCAGTCAAATCCAAAGACATCAATCATAATGTCAGAGGATTTCACAATCAATTTTAGAACAAAAAGAAAAAATAAATAAGTATATACATATATAAATACAGACAAGCATCATGCATATTACATTTTTATTGTAAACATATTTTAATTTTAATGTCTTAAGGGACCTTACATGCACATAAATACAGGCAAATTTTTTGAAGACACAGCTTATCACTGAGTCCTGAGGAATACAAATATCTACTCTCAATAAATCAGGCCAAACTAGGCTAGTTATGAGTTTTCCTTCATCTGGCTCACACATTTTTAGTCCTCCATGTTAAAACTGCTTTTATTTTTCAAAACAAATTATAAGATACTCCCTAAGATCAGAGATAAAACTGATAAGATCAGCGATAAAACCGAAACCTACTAACAGTTAATGTGAAACAGTAAGGGGGTTATTCACTAAAAAGCCGAAGGATCCAGCGATAGCTTCAACTGATCCTTTTGCTCTCTACAGCTGCCTCTGCCCTTCAGTTCAGTCGAGCCAAAGGGCTGCTGTACAACCTATTCACAATAGCCCGTACAGCAGCCCAAGGCAGCCGAGTGGCTCAGCTGAGCTGAAAGCATATGCTTAGGATAGGCTGAACCGTAATCACACCCGAAGCGTGGAGAACGCTTGGCTGAAGCCAACCGATCTCCACGCAAATGACAGCTGGGCAGGGCCAGCCATGAGATTGTTCCGCCCAGTCCTCAAATTACCTGGTAATGCTGATCTGTCATTTAAACAATAACAACTGGGTGGAGCCGGCCATGACATCACAGTCGGGCACGCCCAGTTGTTTTTCATTGGTCAGGACCTGCTAGAAGGTTCTGGCAGGTGCTGGCCAATAGGAAACAGTTGGGCAGAGCTAGCTGTCACCGCTAGCTCCATCCAATTGTTTTTCTTTTTTTTTAAATAATTTTTCAACTTTTTTTCCATTCTTTTCACTTCTTTTCTATTCTGCTCGGTACCTCAGAGGTGCTGAGCTGAATGCGAGATGGGGCAAACAGCAGCGAGTGAGCTGCCGGAGCTTCGGCTCAGCATATCCAGATGTTGAATTGGCTGATTCAAACTCCTGCTGCACTTCGGCTTAGCCGAACATGCAAAGCATGTTCGGCTGACCGAAGGCAGCTGAAAGCATTTGATTTTAGCATTTGATTTTAGCCGATGCAGGGCTGAAATCAGCCATACAAGCCTGAAGTGAATACTCAGTTCAGCTCAGTTCACTTCGGCTGGGTTATTCACTCGGCTGCCTTTGGCAGCTTTGTGACTGACTCCCTAAGTGTTTAAAAATGGACCCCTTTGCCAGCTGACTGGTAGGAGGTGGAAAATACTGGCCATGTTTAGGGACAAAAAACTTTAATGCAGCTGCAAGGGCAACACTGAAAATACACAAGTCCTTAAAATAGCACGCTGAGTGATGCCTTAAAGCTCTATATGGTGTTATGGAATAGGATGACTTTCATGTACAGTCTCAGCAACAGTGTGAACTGGCAGTGCATATTCGACTGTGGAATTTTTTTTATTACAATTAGCTTGGTGTACATACAGCAGCAGCACCCTAATCTGATTCATATTAGTTTGAAGAAAAGGCTTTTTAAGATAGCTTTAGCAGGAACACATGATTTTGCATTAATCGTTAATAGTGGTGACCAGTAAACAGAAATTGGCCAGTAGTTCACTGTGGCCTTCTCTATTCCTACTGGTGTAAAAATGTCCTTAAGGTGCCCATACACCTTACAATTATCTGCAGATTTTCTGTGGTCAGATGGAAAAAGTGCAACAGATTCCTCCATCTATGCTAAACTGTGTGGATGGAGTAATCTCCACCTGGGCCAAGCTTCTGTAATCTTGCTAGTCGGCCCCACTGGCTCTCAAAACACCTGAATAATGCCTGCATCCAATCAGATTGTTCAGGTATTTTGACAGCCAACGGGGCCGACTATAGCACAGTGTCAGATATTCAACCACCATTATTTTGCCCAGAAGGTCATTTGCCAGCAGCCATCTTTACCTTCCACCAGCTTGTGGAATGTCATAAGGCAGCTAGAGACAGAGAGAAAATTGGAAGAGGAGAGAGCTGGGGTGCTGGTGGTGTGGAGGATAAAATTGGTGGAAGCCTTTAAGGTAGATTTTTCACCCCTCCTCAAATCAAGAGGAAAATATGGAATCCACTGATACCATCCCAGTGGGAGGCCAACATGCCTGACTTTGAGGATGTGATCTGCAGCAATTGCTTTGCTGCATTTCTTGGTGCATGTATTCCATGCTCTGAATGCATAACTGCAGGGTGAAACCTAGGACCTTTCCCCAATATAGGAGGGAAGGGCAGGCAGCAGCACAAACCCCCAACTTTACCCTTGTAATGGAGATGGGTGAAATGTCCCCCTTAAAGGTGCCTCCAGTTTTTTCCTCCTCAAAACCAGCATCCCAAACTTCCTGTTCCTCACTGCCAACACCCTAAAACTTCTCCTTTTTTCATATTTCTCCTCTGCCTCATGGAATTCAACATGTTGGACAAAATAATAAAGGGTGGGTACCTGCTACAGTGATGTACTCTCAAAATCAAGTAGGAGTTTTGAAAAAGAAGGCATTCAGATACTGGGCATGAGGGTTACTCTGTGACACCTTTTTCTTCAACTCCAGCTGGGGCTTGCCTTGGGGATAGCATTCATCAAATAATTTCACCAACTCATAATGGCCAGTGAGGGGGCATGGTGGGATTAGCAGAAGAGGAGGATGAAAGGAGCAGTAGTACAAGAAAGGAAAGATGCTGCTCTGCTGCTTACCCTTTGATAAAAATGTCCTCTTCCATTTGCTATATTGTGGAAGGACGGGCAATTGATAGCTGTAGGTTTTTCCCCTGCAACAACTATGTCTCTAGTGCCATGTCTAGTGCCAAAAAAATAAATACAAGTGCCTGGGAGAGAAAGAGTAAACTGCGCTATACTATATTTGTGGCTATTGAGTCTCAAATAATACACTGTAATTTTATTGCAAGATAAAACCTGTCTTAACCTGTTTTGCTTCCATGTTTCATTCTTGTATTTTATTTCTTTTTTGTTATAGTTTGTGTTTTATGATGAAAAGCAATAAAATGAATAATTTGTATTACTTAATTGTGATATATATATATTACTTTATTAGTGCTCTAAAGGTTCCCATACACCTTGCAATCATCGGACGCAAATTTTCGACCGATCCTGACCCAACCATCGCACAGTTCAATTAGTGGTCTTTAGCAGAAATCACCTGGACGAATTTAATTAATGGACTGCATGGATTTTGGGTTGCGCATGAGCAGTGTTAATTGTATGAATTTTGACGTATAGGAAATGCCACCAACCCTGCGAAAATCGTACGATCGACCGAAGTTTTCTAGCATGCTGGAAAGACGAACGTCGTACGATTCTATAGTATTTGAGGTTGTAGACTTAGACTCCCCATCAACCTTACAAATATCGGACAAAAACACGATCGTAAATGAAAATCGGACGATATTCCTAAGGTGTATGGGCACCTTTACTTATGTATTTAAGGATGTGATACTAATAATCCACACACTTGGTACCCACTCCCTTTCATATATCCTAAAAACTGTTCATAAACTGAACTCAGGCAGATTTATTAATTCCTTGTAACTGTGCCATAACCCCCCTCACCTACTATATGAACACGTAAAGTGGCCCTTGGTAAAGAGCAAGGATAAAAAACATGGGTCTGTGCGGCTTTCTGTCTCACCTATGGCTTTGTGAATAGACCACTGTCACCCATTATTAAATTACTAATATGAAATGTTTCCTATTTTTAAGGCTAGGTTCAAAGTGTTGTACTGTGGTAACACAAAGTGCAATAAGTCAACACATCTGTGCTTCAGCATGTTACAAACACTACCATGCAAAAGGGTCAGTTGTGGTTTTGGCTGCAATTAGGTATGTTGGCAGCTGATTTAAAATAAATTGACTGCCTTAACTAAACACATGTTAACACAACTGCGTTAACGAACCACACAAGTCTCAACCCAGCCTTAATCACTAAAGTGATAACTGACAGAGGTTTGTGAATTATGCCTCATAATTCATGACAGCCTATTTATATTTTTTTACTGCCAGGACATGTTTGGGCTCACCTATGAGGTTTAACATTAAAAAACAGAGGACTTTGCACTTGTTGGCAAATGCCACACCACCACCATTTAATAAGTATCCCAAAGATAAGTACACAAATATACTATCTCTGAAACACAGAGATGGAATAGCACTGTGTATTCCTCATCTTTTCAAAGCCCAACTCCGAACATAAAAAAATAACCTTTGCAGTGGGCCCCCTACACTTCTAGTGTCAAATGCTCGTTAAGTCTAGGGGTAAAAAGATGTAATGCTTACCCTACATCTCACTCCCGCATGCTACCTCCATCTGTGTGACTGGTCCCCCAAAGCCTCTTGCCTAAGATGCTCTGGCCTGTAGCTGGACACTGACAACATCAAATACAATGAGGGGCTAATATCCCTGCATTGTACTTGAGGGTTGTAAGAGCCCACCCACAAGCTGGAGTGCTGGACATAAAAAGAGAGTGCAAAGAGCCTGCTGAAGTTAGAAATTAGGTAAGTATTACATCTTATTCCTCTATCCCTAGACTTTATGAGCATTAACCCCTTGGAGTGTGGGATGATCTCACTGTAGGGCATTTTTTTTGTTCAGCTTAAAAAAAATCACTACATTTTTTGATAGAGAGCATTTGCTGCAATGTTTTAAAGGAAGCCTGTTCTGAGAAAATATTGAGGCTTAGCCATTATCTTTCTGAAAACGGTAGTTGCTTGGCTGCTCTGGAATTTACAATACTTTAACTGACATTCAACAAGTATGCAGATCAGAAGTTTGACTTAATTGTGAATTTTTTTGATAAATGACTAGATCTATGATGTGACTGTAACATAAAATATACCTGTTATAAGCTGATTATAAGCTGATAACTGTTTTTAAAGCAATGTAATATAAAGTGCATTTGATTTATGTTTAAAATTCTGTGAAAAAAAAATCCCATCTTTAAAAAGTAAATAGAAAAATATGTTTTTAGCAGCATTCTATTCCCAGATACCTTGAAATTGTACATATTATTTAACCAAACAGTTCATGCATGTGAAGTCTGTGATTCTAACAGCAGAGGGCGTTTGCACAGCTGAAAAACAAAAGCAAATGATACTTTAACCCAATACAATCTACGATAAGCCTCTAGGAAAAATGTAGCTAGCAAAGAATTTTACAGTTAAACTGCCGATGATTATTCAAGCTGATATACCTGTCATTGCACTATTGATGTTATTTACATTTAAATGTTTAATACCTTTCACTATGTCATTGTAGTCAAGGTGCACCAGAGCTGTGATTATATTTTAAACAATTCTTGTCATGTTTACTTATGAGAAATTTCACAGATGACACAAAACTTTGCTTAGATGTTACAGTAATTTCAGTACCTGGGTTTCATGTGTTTAGCAAAGATGTATTTGTTTGTTATGCTGGGCACACACCTTACAACCATCGCAAGACTTTAGTCTTGCGATGGTTATAAGGTAATTTAAAAAACGTACGATCTGCCTATTTTGGACAGGCAGATCATACTTCCGATGATACCGGCCCGTCCGGCTTTTATCTTACAAACATGCCACACACCCGCCGAAAATCGTACGATTGTCGGCGGGTTTTTCGAACATGTTCGTAAGATAAAAGTCGTGCGACCTTACAGTAGAGGTCGCACGACTTTCACACACCTTACAATAATCGTACGATCACGGGATTTCCCGCGATTATCATACGATTATCGCAAGGTGTCTGGGCACCTTTACAATATGTACCTTCAGTTACAGCAGGTGACGTATGCTCTGTTTTTTGAATGTGTGGCTTGTTTTCGGCTGACTTAACCTATTTATTAGCTACAATAGGACATTTATTTTGTATTCTATACATTGCCAATAAAAACTATTTACTGCCTTGAAATTTTTCATGTGTTTTTGCCATTTAACATTGAATCAAAGAAGATTTGTTTGGATTTTTTTTGTACACCATAGTTGCTGTTCACTGTGCAGATTATATGTTCACTTTGAAAAGCGCTTGATAGTAAATAAGTAAACCTGTATTCACTGGATCATGTGTGGGGGAAGCATAAAACAGAAGATTTTTTTGCTAACACAAATGTAAACTTTCACTTTACAAAGGAAACCGTTCTCTACTATTGTGTATGTAAAGCCCAAACATTTTCTTGTGTATTTTGGGTACAGAATATCAGGGTTTTTTTCTTTTCTATGTTATGTTGGGGAGATGTATCTTCACTTCCTATCCAGAAATACAACAGGAAGAAAGAGGAAATATCTAGGGTTATATTGAGATTTAAATTGATATTAAAGTCAAAAGGTTTTTAAGCAATTTCAAATGCTGAAAGTGAAATCAGTTGATTGATTGATAGTTGATGTTTAAAAGGTTTAGCTTCCTGCAGAATCAGCTGGTCCTCTGAGCACTGGCCCTGATATCAATTTTTAGAGTGGCTCCTTTCCTTTGCAGGGTCCTATGGAGCCACCTTTGTGTAAGCCTTGTGAGTCTCCAAAAACACACAGGAACAGCAAGGAAAGCCACTCCCCTCCTCTCTTCTTCTGGCTAGTAAATGGATAGATGCTGGAGACTACTCTGTTCCCTGTGGTCTTGCACTGAACAGAAAGTTCAGGAAAGTCAAGCTGAGAGAGACATTTAAAATAATACTTTGCTGGCCAATGTATATTTGTGTATTCTGGATTCAATTCTGTAAAAGAGTGTTTAATACTACTATACATATTTGCTGACAGTAATCTAAATTGGCTGAAGCTTGTATAGACTGCTCCACAGGGAACAATTTGTTCCATTTATTTAGCAGTCAAATGCTACACCCAGTGATGAAAAAAATTGCCAAGTATTTTAGTAGCAGAATTGGGCTACTAAAAACCTGTGCCGCTCTATCCCAGGGGTAGTCACACTTCCGCCTCCAGCTATGGTGAAACTATAAATGCTATAAGGTATTGCAAGACTTTGACAGCCACAGGCATGATTTCCAGACACTGATGCGTGATGGGATTTGTAGTTTCAAGACAGCGGGAGAGACATCAAGAGATTAAATTTACCAGTGTCCTAGCTCTAGTTGTCACCATAGCAGACCTGCTTATTAGATGTATCCACCTTTCCACTTCCTCTACCTGTGACAGCTCAAACATGTTCCAATTTCCCATTACTTTCTGTACTGGACTGTCTGTCACCAAGACAAATAAATACCTGGCAGCGATTTTAATCCTTCCCTACTCTCGCCTAAAAAATGTTTTGGCTTTATATACACTTTAAGGTACATATATATCCAATTTCTAAAATCTCATATAAGCTTTTATAGCATAGTGCAGCACAATGATGACACAGAGAATAGAAATCAGCTCAGTACACACTCTTAGGCCCATCATTTGTGGGTCCAACTTGGTGGAAGTCAGAATGCTCACAAAGCATCCTCATTTTAAAACCCAGCTCCAAACAAAAAAATTATTTTTTGTTTTGTTTTAGATATAGTATGGAAGGATTAGTACCTCAGTCTAGTTTTGCTATTGTCTGTTCGTTGTTACCTTTGACCCAGATAACAAGATGAAAGAAGAAGCAACAAGACTGGTTTTGTATCATAAGGAAGGGATAGAACTGGTGCCAAAACTGCTGGGTTTTCTTTTTTACTGTCTGTAACTACCTGGCATAGGCTCTAACCATTTTCCTCTCCAGCCAAAATTAGCCGTTTGCCTTACATAAGGCAGTTGTTTTGGGGCTTTTGTTTTTTAGAACTTAGAAAAAATGTCTGTCTGCTGTCAAAGGTTTTCATGAACATTGTTTATATACTTAAAAATGTGCACTGATTGTATTTATTATTTTACAGTAAAGTAAATGCACTTAGTAACTAATACATAAAAATGGACATACTCTTAACATCCCCTTTTTGTAATTTATCATTTTTAAAATATGAACATTAAGAGAAATAGAATGAGACGAGTTTTCTTCAGCCTTCTTGGAGGTTTAGCCTGACATTGTAAAATTCAAACACATTTGTGCCACCTGTTGGAATTTGCTACTAATTGCATGTAGATTAAATATTACTAATGTCAATTAGACATTCTAATAAAACTATAAATGCATAAATCATTTTTATTATTTTAGATTTTCAGAAGACTGATTAAAAAAAGTGCATTTTACTATGAAAAAATAAGTGTTTTATTTCAAATTTATACAATTGAGTTAGTTGCTGCCTTGTTTTGATTTTTACAGGGTTCTTCCAAGAAAGAATACAACAAAGTAAACATGTTTAGCAGGTTTGATTTAAGGGAAGGTAAATGGTATTTATACATTTAAACATTTAACTTTATTTTCTAAGTTGCAATGATAGAAGCTTTAAAATTACTAGTTTTATGTGTCACAGTAAATTATATTTTCTTCAGATTCTCCCTCCCCCTTCCCCCTCCCTTCACTATGAAAGTCATAAACTTACCAGCAGCATGTGCTTTCTCTTTTAAATAGTAAGCCCCTGTTCACACCTGGGCATTTTTACGTGCACAAAGATATGCAAAATGTACAAAACTTAATAAGCAATGTATTTCTATGGGGTTCATTCACACCTCTGCATTTGTACATGCACAAAAATGCAAAACGTGGGAAAAGTACATGCGCAATTTTTGGACAGATTTCAGCACGTTCTGTCCACAACAGACTGTAGTGTTGTCGCAAACGCGTGCAAAACCGCACCTCTATTAAAAATTCTGTATTAAAAAATGCGCTGAATTTCAAATACCTATGTATGAATGGAGACTGACACTTTTTTTGTAGAATCAGCAATAGCATTAGCAGTTTACTGTATATACTATGTTTACCCCCAAAAGCTTTATAAAAGTGTTATTTGTTTCATACTCAATGTAAAAAATACTATAATAACAAAGGCAATTATATACTGCTACAAAGGATTGTAACCATTTTCATAAATGGAGCAATTCTATTTTATTTAGTGCTTTTAATTATGTATTCTTAATATGTTGGTAATGATGAATACATTCAAAAATGTTTTTATATTTAATCAGTTCAATTGGCCTAATTTATATACCAAACACCTATAAAATTCTATAAAATTGCTCTTGGTGGGTTTTGTGAATATTCAAGTATGTGTTTGATAGAAATTGGCTAGCATCAGGACAGGACATTTGAATAGGCAGCAAATTGAAAGAGCTCTTCAGTCTGGGTCTTCTCTTACCCATATCTGCTGCCAACAGCATCATTGTCGTTTGCACAGTGGCGACTCTAGGAACAATATATAGGGGGGGCACATAAGATACCACAGTCAAAACTGGGGGGGCACTAATAATTTTCACCACTAAATCATACCTGTCACTGTCATTAAAATGGGATCTCTGCTTCATCAGCTTCTTTTGGGGTCCCCAGGTGACATTAGGGGTCTTAGAGACCCCTAATGTCTCCATAAATAGGACCTGTCAGTGTACCTGTGCTATCACATAGGGAGATTGTTATCCCCTATGTGATAGCAATAACAATGTGTAAAAAAAGTAAAAAAAATTATAAAAGTGACATATAAAAACATTTTTTTTTTAAAAACAACATTTTTAAGTCCCCCACCCCCACATTTACACACATATAAACGTAAATATGCGTTCGATGCGCCAGCGTGCGAAAATGACAATTGCACTAGCCATGTTGCATATCGTCGCGAACGTCGGAGTGAGAGCAATCATTCTAGGGCCGTCAATCACTGATAGCACTAAACGGATGAGCGGTAAAAGCTTTTAAAGCATTGCCTTTGGCCAATTTTGGGTATTGTCGTTTTTTGAGGTTTCCCGCGCGTGCGCAATTTTAAGGCTTGACGTGTGTAGTGTCTATTTACCCAACGTGACCTCGTCTTTTATATTTTAGCAAAAATTTGGTAATAATAAATGTTTTATCATTTAATATAGGGGAAACAGTTTGTTTGTTTTTTCCGGTAATTTTTCCTTAATATATTAAAAATAAAAAAAAATAAAACCCATAGTGTGAATAAATACCACAAAAAGAAAGCTCTATCTATCCCCAAAAAATTATATAAAAGTGATTTCAGTACAGCGTTGCATGACGGAATAAACGTCAATCAAAGTACCGCAGCGCTAAATACTCCAAAATGGCCGCGACAGGAAGGGGGTTTAACACCGCGGACATCAAAATGAAACTCCAATAGCGACAGTACTTGTACAATTTACAAATAATAGCAATCCCAGCAATGTCAGTGAAGGGTTAACTTTGACAACTCAAAAGGTATACTTGCAGTAAGCAGACTTCTGTCATTCCAGACAAGGGATGGTGCCGGAGAGCAGGTCAGTGTGTAGCTCCAAAGGGCAGGAGTCAGGAAGATAGGTAAGTAGATTTTTCTTTTTTTTCTTTCAGGATGGAGAGCGGTGAGCCTCGGTAGCCGACCAGAGGGACGTCACTTCGAATTCCGCGGCTAGCTACATGCAGTGGAGCCGCCTACGGGGCGGATACAAGTGACGTTGTGGGACCTGTGCACCCTCCTGCTTGTACGATGCGGCCAGCCCAGTCAGAGCGGCGGAGGGAGAGACTATTTTCTCGGGGGAGGGGGAATTGGGCAATTTCCAGCACTCCCTCCCCCCCTGAGCAAATGTTCTCTCCCTCCGCCGCTCTGACTGGGCTGGCCGCATCACACAAGCAGCAGAGTCGGACTGAAGCAGCAGGGTGACGTCACCCCGATCCGCCACTGTTAGCGGGGGGGTACACGGGGGGGCAAAGAGGAACCTAGGGGGGGCAATTGCCCCCCCTTGCCCCCCTGTAGCGACGCCACAGGGTCTGCAGCCTCTGCTTGCAGTGTATCAGCCATTGTAAAAGTACCAGCCATTTGGGTACCACATGCATGAAGAAACACATAAATATGCACCAAAGAGCTCAGTGGGAGCACCAAAAGCTAAGCAAAAGGTCGGCTTGTTGGGACAAGGTCCTGGAACACCCAAGGAAAAAAAGGAAAACGTGTGCCTGCTCCCATGAGCTGTCAATTACTTCAGCAGTATAGGTTTACTATTCTGCTATTTTTGCACCCACTTCCTGTTGAAGAACCCACAGAGACCACTTCTTATGGCTACCTGTCAGCCCACTCTACCCTCAACCACCCTCCTCCTCATTACTCAGCTCCCAACGCCACAGGATACTACATCTGCATCCCCTACAATGACTAACAAGGGGTTTTAGAGGCTTTTCTTATAGCACATTAAGTGGGGGGAGGGTAAGCCACACTAATTAGAGCTAAGTGTAGGGTTGAACCTTCCTGTAACTCTCCTAACCCCACCCCACCATGTCTAGCAGCATCCTTTACCAAGCAGGTGTCTCTTCCACAGCTGCTGGAGAGGAAGAAAGAAATATCCCCTAATCACTCCCATGCCAACAACTCAATGCCATCTTGGCAAAACTGCTGGCTTTACTGGTGCTTCCATTCCAGTTGGTGGAGTAATCCTTCTTCCATGAGTTTATGGCCTGTGCGGTCCTAAAGTGGTAGGTAACAGGCCACAATGTTTTGCCCATAAGGCCATATCCCCTCTCCATCAGCATGTGCAAGGTAATGTTTCTGTTTTGCTGGACCACATGGTCAATGGCAAGGTCCACATGACCACAAGCACATGGTCCAGCAGGCATGGGCTGGAACATTATATCTCTCTTGCAGTCCAAGGAACAAATCCACTGGCAACTGGGATACAGCACAATGCTGGAGCAGGTGGTTCCATCTTTTGTCCTGCAACTTGTTAAAGACGACAGCCACTGCTCCCCTTCTCCTCAATGGCCTCATCCAGTGCATCCTCAGAACCACCATTCCCCCTTAAGCATCTCAATGCCTATTCAATAGCCCAGGCTGCCCTTTGCCAGGAATACACACACACATATCTTGCCTGGGACATATTCTGAACTTGGGGTGGCAGTTCCTGGTGAGGGACCCTGACATTCAGGAAGTCCTGCAGAAGGTCATAAGAGATGCAGCTACTCTAGGCAGTCATACCCATTAAGTGTTTGCTTGGCTGAAAAGCAAAGGCAACACAAGCTGCCTGGCAACTGCCTGATATGTGATATACCTATGCACTGCAACTCCACACTGGCTGCCCCAGCAGCAGCAGAACATCACCAAATCAGTGACACACGATTCAGAATGCATGCAACATCTTGTCATCATTTAAAGAAGCAACCAGAATGATACACTGAAATGAGGTGGAGATTAGCGACACAATTCTTCTGGTGCTTCTGCTGGAGCACATACTGCGTGGTGTAATAGACCACTGGAGGCACCCCAGCAGGAGGAAGAGAGTGACTTCCTGCTGGCAGCAGGAGGCAGATGAGGAGGCAGAAGAAGAGGAGGGTTGAGGCACTGGCAATGAGGTGGAGAAGTGTTGGGGTGCTGGTGGTAAGGAGAAGGGTTGTGGTGCTAGCAGTGAGGAGAAGGAAACTGTGGGCCCCTCCTTGATCTAAGGGAAAAATCATGTGGAGGTCTATGCCATTATTCAAGAGGAAGCAAACAATCCCCAAAGGTAGCATAGCAAAGAACTTCTTTGCTGCATGCCCTAATGGTAGATGGATCTACCATCCTGTAAGCATAGGTGATGGGGTAACACCCAATGTGGCCTAATGGTCACTTCCCATAACTTGGCCATAGTTTTACATTTGTCACTGAAACAGGCAAAGCTGACCTTTGTGTATGGCATGTCACCCCATACTGCTGTGCACAATTGTGTGCCCCCCCCCCCATTGTCATATTTGCCATTAAATGTAGGCAATTGTACCCTTTATTAAAACAAGGTCTGCAAGGCCTAAAGTGAAAGGCAGAGGTGCTGCAGGTTGAGTTTTTTTATGTTATTTAACATGTAGAGATTTATTTTGTTGTAATCTATGTTTTTTAATTTAACATTTGTAATTTTGGGAGGGTGGTTGAAAGGATGTAATGATGTGCTCAGACAATAATGGGCAATAACAGTCAGCAACAAGTGCCTGGTGAGGTCTAATTAATACAAATCTAACAGTTATAATTTAAACTATGAATAACAATCATACATACTGTATAATTTTATAGATATATCAATTACAAATTATAAAAAAAAATATTTTTTTATAGGCAATAGCCACAAATATTGCACAGATTCACTGCAGTATTTAAGCACTATTACATGGCCACAATTTAAGTGTAAGAAACAAGGCAGGTTTATAATTAGGAAATCAAAATTAGAGTGTATTGTTTCTAAGGCTGGGCACACACCTTACAACCATCGCAAGATTTTTGTCTTGCGATGGTTGTAAGGTACTTTAAAAAACGTACGATCTGCCTATCTTGGACAGGCAGATCGTACTTGCGATGATCGCAAGCCACGCTCCCCTGAGGGGCGGGCTTCCGATGACCGCAATGCCGAACGGGCAGTGTGCGCTTGCGATCATCGGCAGCTTCGTGAATAGACCCCTTAGTGTTTTATGCCGGAAAACATTAGTAAGCCAGCCTGAGACAGCAACTGTGGAATCTGAAGGATCTTCTTTTGAAGATCCTTTGACCAAAAACACACATATGTTTAATCTGTATCTGATTTAAAAATACCCTGAAGGGATACATATCAACAATCTAAGAGGACAATGGAATTTCATTATTAGTATTGGGGTGCCAAGACTTTTTTTATTTTTCCATAAGGACAAGGTGGTATAAAGGCCTAGGTCTTCTTTTTTTTGGAAAGGTAGTATCCAGTTTCCCTTCATTGCCAGACACATACATCTTAAAGGCTTCACCCAAACATGTGATTTAAAGGATAAGTGTTTTTTTCCAGTGCCGCACTCCAAGTCATATTAAAGGTGGATCTGTACAGTGTTAAAAAAAACTGTATTGGCACATGTCACCCATGTCCTTTTATTGATAATTCCTCATATATTAGCTTTCAAAATGAATTGGTTTTTCAAGATTGTCCCATAGAGACTTCAGTGGGGTTCGGTTCTGTATAAGTTCTCAATTTTCAGACATGGTGGGTTCGACAAATGTCCTGCAAACTGATACATTTACTCATCGACCATACTCATTAGTATGCATTTACATGCCTTTGGAACAATTTCTTACTAGAAAATCCGTCACATGTGCACCAGGCTGATGAGTGTTATATTGCCAGCAAAGCTTTCTGCCAGCAAACATCTCATTTTAGAAAATCAGCCCCTTGACTTGACTTGACTAGGTTGCTCAAAAATGTTAACACATTTTTAAAATGTTTGTGAACATGTCTTACTTTTGTATGCAATAAAATTAATGTAATTTATTCTTGTACGATGTTGTTCAAACAGGTAGTCTAATTGTGCTTAGCTAATCACAAACACATTCTTTATTTCTCCTTGTTTTTTTCTAACGAGCCAGCAATCATTAAGCTCAACTCTACAAATGATCCATTTAATGCATATTCATTTTTATATACGTTTATGGTCATACTTTTACAATGTGCATTTGATGTAAAGAGTGATAAATGTTATTAAACAAGAAAAACATAATCTAATAAATCAAGTGAGTAGATTAAATTACACCTTTATTCCCCGTGGCATAATAAAGAAAGCTATATATTCTGTTTAATTAAAGAATCATTCATTTTCCAAGAATGGACTCCTTTCATCCTCTCATCCATTTTATTATCATTTAGATCAGATCTTTGACTCACACATTGAAAATAATTTGCAGATATTGCTTGCACCACTTGCATGTGCCAAAAAACTTTAATAATAGTATTATGCGCCTTTTTTCCCTCCGGTAATGCATGTGTTGGGAAGGTAAGAAAGAAGTTTTTGTTTAATCGCTGAAAGCAATTTGGATAGAACAACTAAAGGTTGAAATAAATTAAAGGTGGTGTATAAAATATACTAATATATTCACAATGGTAGGGTTGCTTGGACCACTAATTCTTGCAGATCATAATTAATTTAATTTTAAATTAGTTTTCCTTTGTCGGATGTGTTCAAATGCAGATAAAAATGGGCATAACAAATTTTATGAAACACTGTTCATTTGTAAAAGTGTCACTGTGGAATTGTTTATGGGAAATGTGAAGTGCATATGTATTTGACTCATGTTTCAAGGATTTATTGTTAACACTGTGTTATAATTACTATTATTAGTCATAATATCTGCTTATCCACAGTACACCCTATTTAAAACAGTGGTTTACAATTTAGGTAAATTGAGAAACTAAGGATGATTGAACTTACCTGGGTTTAGTTCAAGCCAGGTTCAGTGCACTCAGTGAGAGGTCCATGATGCCTGAATGTAGTACTGAATCCAATTGGCCTTGGCAGGCAAAAATTGCTATTTTGTTCTGACATTTTTCAATGGGCAAGCTATCTCTGAAAAAAGAAGTAGTGCTCCACCTAAAATTCCACCCAGGCACTTATCCAGGCATGCAGCCTGGGTGGCCGGGAAAAGGAGGGCAGTGTGTGTGTGTTTCAATCCCTTCCTGTACCAAACCAGGGTGCATGCCTTTTAACATTGGGGGGTACCTTGCATGGGAGGGGGAGGCTAAGCCTCCCCCCTTGCAAAGCACATTGTCTAAATATTGAGGAATGAATGAAAGGGAATGAAGTTCTTAGTACCTTTCACCCATTCCTACAAGATTTAAGTGCAAATAAAGACATCCACAGCTTGAAAAAGTCCTTTAATAGAAAAACAAATTGATAAATGTTCCCTATGTAAATCCATCATCATTCACTTCTTCCAGCAGAGAAAATCCTTGTTAATCATGATGACTTGCCACCCAACAATTTTTCCCCTCTGCATTCCCATCGCTAAAGGACATATCCCTGGCATTGCAACAATGCCACTCTAACTTGCATGGTACCTCCCAATTTAAGACATGTGGCCCGGTCTGGTTCAGGAAAGGGGGGCACATGCTTACTGTCCTCCCTTTTTTCTGACCACGCAGTCTATGGTCAATAAAGTGCAACACTCAGGAACCCCGCCACTGTGTTTAGATACTGCACCACTGTGAATCTGTCACTCAGCGATGGGAGTGCGGTGGGAAAAAATATTCTGACAACTGTCATTGTGAAAAAAGTGGATTTACATTGCTGGACAACATGTTTGGCAATTGATTTTACATGTTTTTATCTGTTAAATAACTTTTTCACAGCTTAGATGCGTTTATTTGCATTTACCACTCTTTGTGGGCATAGGTATGGGGTATTAATGTACCCCTGTACTCATTTCCCTGGGCGGCAGATATCTTGGGGCCACCCTATTATCATGGAGGCCTCAAGATTCATTTATAAGTTCCCCTTACAAACCACCACATCCTTTTTGGATGACTGGATGTAAGCAAGAGGCCCCTTTAATATTAAGGGGCTCTCAGATATCCACCCCCCTCCCAGGGGTATGAGTACAGGGGTACATTAGTTCCCCCTTTAGTCATTACCACAAAAATTAAAAAGTAAATAAACATACCCACAGTGTGAAAAAATTAATTTAACCTTCAGCACCACCTTAATCTGTTAATTAGTAGGAAGCATGATGGTTTGATGTAAGCCAGCATGAACATAGACTTTGCTCTTGATTCATCCAGTAAAGAATTTGAAATCTTCCAAGTATAATATTAAAGGCCTGTTTTATTCCTGTGTGCCTCTACTAAACCGTTATAGGATGTGGCATTAGGGCCCATTCAAACCAGCAAGCCCCACTAATCGCAAAGTGCGGGTTGACAGGCACAGTGCTAATGCACCAATCTCAGCGCATGAAGAGATTTTTTTTGTTAGAACTTTATTGAAATGTCACGAGAGACATTTTCTTAGGTTCTATTGGCATATCACAGTGCAGTGCACCTGTACCATGTATCACCATGCTGCGCTGAAAAAGCACATCACAAAAGTGAACTGTGCCCATTTAAAACAAGGCAAATTGCCTTGTCTATGCATTGGGTCTGTGCTGGAAAAAGCAGCTAATGTAGCCCAGTGCTTCTGGTGTGAAGGGTTCCTCAAAGTTACAGGTGGTGGAGCATAATGTCACTATCCCAAAATGGTCTTAACATTTTGTGATAGTGCCAATACACACATTAAACAGATACATGGGTATATTGAAAATGGTGGACTTCCAAATAAAAAATAGCAACTTCAAATGTCCATTTTATTTTTATTTTTTATAGTCATTTTTATATGTGATTATAGAAACATAAAATGAAAAATTATGGATTACTGTTTTATATTGAACTTTATATGAGACACATCTACACATGTAGTTTCAATAAAACCTTGAAAAGTGTAGCCAGAAGATTCTGGTTTTGGAGTACTGTAGTTAAGTAGTGTTTCTTCAAGCAATTACTGGATTCCAAATTGATTTAGGGAAATTAGTCCTGTGAGGAGGCAAAATGATGCCCTAACTCCTTGAGGACCTGTGGGTAAAAGCCTTCTGGTTCAGGTACTCTATTCATATTTAATTTGTATAATTGTTTCTGGCTTATTTCAACACAAAGCTTTTGAAAATTGTTTCAATATCCCCCTCAAGCATAACTGCTCTTCATGGTATACATAGAGTTATTTAATAGGTTTGCATTCTCTTTTTCCACAGTGACTGACTACAAGTTATTTATTTTAGATGGTCTTTTTTCTAATAATCTAGAGACTTTTTTGGTATTTTTTTAAATGTAGTAGAGAAGCAAACATAGTACACTGAACACCACAGATTAAAAAAAAAGTATAAAAGTAGGTTTAAAATGCACTTACTTAGTCAGAGTATATCAACAGGCACAGCAGCTACCATTGTATGTGAGGTCACAATGCAGAATCAGGGCCATCCCCTCACAAGGCTGGTAGAAGGAGAGACAGAGTGCACATGTAATATGCTGGAAATAAATCTGAATGGGAAGTGAAGTGAGCAGCTATTTGTCCAGGTGTAACTAACCACCCAACATCCTGATGCATGTGTCGGTGAGAACAATGCTCATGACACATGCAGCGGGGAGTGTGCTGATTCACCCCAGCTCCTTGTAGTCACTATTTATGAGCAGGCCTGGATTCCACACAAGGCCACTGAGGCACAGCCTCGGGGGGGCAGGGCACAGAGGGGCGGCTGCGGTGTCCTTGTGGGGAAGTTGCCCTCTCTACATTCAGTCCTGCTTTGTACAAGCAGGACTACATGTAGAGTGAGGCAGCTGATTTTTCGCCGAGATCACATATAAACAGTGTGCAGCCTCCTCCCCTCCCACCTGCACTTACCTCTCTTCTCTGGTTTCGTCCTCCGCCGCCGAGTCTCTCACTGCAGTGAGCAGAGCGTCAGGGTTAAAAGTAACCCTGCCGCTCTGTCCGTGTAGACAGTGAGAGGGGAGAGCTGGGCATCGCAGAACCTGGCATTGGGGCGGCAGGGAGAGTAAATCCCGCCCTGTTTATGAGGCTACCTTATATTTCTCCACTCTGATAAAAGCACAGGGCCCCCGAAACATATCAGTTTCTAGCTTGGTCCCCCAACAGTGTTAAACTTGGAAGAGTTCACTTCAGTGACAAATGACAGTTACAGGTGTTGGGAAAAACTATATTCTTCTATTCAGGAAAAACTATCGCTCGGCGGCATTTGGCTATTCACTCACTGTTGTTCGGCATTTTTAAGAATAGCCCGAACAGCAGTGTGAAGCCTGCCGGAGGTTCGGCTCAGCCGATCCAGATGTTGGATCGGCTGAGTCGAACTCCTTCTGCACTCCTTCTGCTGAGCATGTTCGGCCGACCCGAAGCCACGCGAAGCGAGCCAATGCACGGCTGATTTCAGCTGATGTACTGCTGAAATCAGCCGTACCAGCCTGAAGTGAATAGCCGAACAGTGTTCGGCTCACTTCACTTCAGATCGCTTTCACTCGGCTGCCTACGGCAGCTTAGTGAATAGACCCCTAAGTAACACTGCTGAGGGTGCTTACAATGGTCACATTCTATGCATTTCATGTAAACCTTTCTTTTTCAAAATAAAAAGCTATTGTTGTAACTGCATGAAAAATGTTCATCTAAAACAACAATTTCCATAAAGTGACAATACTGCTGCCAGATTTCAATGCAGAACAAACAGCAATGTCAGCCTGCTCATAATTCAGCCTACTGGCAGGATCAAAAGTTAATAAAACTATGCTACAGGGGGTCTCTAAAAAACAAACACTGCTGTGTTATTGCTATTGACACATTACAGAATTTATGCCATTTTTGCTTTTGATTATAGTTCTACTTTGAGATGCACTGCACATAAACCTCCTCTAATTTCCAACATCTCCCCTGGATTCACTGGTGGTAAGGAAGAGCATAGTCTGTCCTTAAAGGGAAAGACTCCATGAAGGGTGGGAACATGTTGTTTTGGGCTTATAAATGGTTAGAACATAGCAGGGTATGAACTCTTGCCAATCATCTTGCATCCCTTAGGGCAGGTTCACACCATTTTCCGGACCAGATCTGGAACGCAGTACATTGCGTTTTTGCTGTGTTTTTGCTGCATTTTTACTGCCACGTTTGGAAAAATGCTTTTACATTTTTTTTAGCTCAAGGGCCGGTTCACACTACAAAGTCTGCGTTCCAGAGCTTTCAGCCTCTGGAACGCACTGGAAAGCAAGCCGGACGGCTCACTGCGTTCAGGGACAGGAGAAGCATGATGGTACATTGAAGTCAATGGAATCGCAGCCACACACCTTAGTGCGATCACTAGTGCGAACTGCAAAAATAGTGCTTGCAGTATTTTTGCAGATTGCACTGGACTGGAAAGCAGGCACTAATGTGTCTGCGCTCTGGGAGCAAGTGATCGCACTGCAGGCAGGGGCGTGGCTGCGGTGCCATTTACTTCAATGCACCGCCCAGCCCCCTTCTGCCCCTGAATGCAGGGAGCCGACTGGCTTGTGTTCCAGTGCGTTCCAGAGGCCAAGCACTCTGAAACGCAGACTTTGTGGTATGAACCCGGCCTTAAATGGTCTTACAGGTGTGTCCAGTGCGTTGCAGTGCATTCCAGTGCATTTGTATGCATTTTTATGCGTTCCAGTGCATTGCAGACCAGACAAAATAAGACAAGCAGTATTTTTTTGGTCTGGAACGAACTTAGCTGGTGTGAACAGAGGCCAGAAATAGCATAGGGATACATTAGTATGCATTTTGGGTCCGGAAACAATCTGGTCTGGTCTGGAGATGATCCGGACATGGTGATAATGGGCCATCAGAGAGTTTTGTTTTTTTTAAAGAATAATTATTGATTTATTTTCTACATAGCAGAGAGAAGGTTTAACCTCATTCCGCAGACATATACTATAATGGTGAACTATCTCTGTGTGCAATAGATTATGATTCCAACACTTTGTTTAGTTCTGGTAAAGCCGCTAAGGTATTCTAATAGGTCCAATCCTTTCATGTGTCAAATTGAGCTGTTAAAACGTATGCCTATTCTTAGCTGTTTCAAGCAAAGTTTTACATTACACATGGCTGATGTAGAGCATGTAAAAATCCCTGAAGCTGAACCCCAGCCTTTCCTTCAGTCTTCCACAGTTGTAAAGGATTCCCTTATGTACCAAAATGAAATACTCTGATTTCACTGTACACTGTGAGCTTCTCAAAGCGTGCATTAGAAGCTGCAGCAAGTTAGATAAAGCCTACCTCATTTCTTAGCTGGAGAACATCCAGCATCATCTTACCTATTCCTCACCAGACTGTCCCTGCCTCAACCCTTTTTGTTGCATTCTGCTTAGGAAAGCCCACTCCTCCAGGCTGACACTCACCCAACATAGCATTTTGATATGTGCCTAATTTCTTCTAAGAGCCAGTCCACTGTTGGTCTTGAGAAGAGAAGTGAGGCAGGGTGCTGTGATGTTTTCAGTAAGCTACGTACAGCACCCTGTCACCTACTCCCACCACCCATGATCTGCCTGCATTGCGTAGTGAAGGACAGTAACATCCCCACGGGGTCTAAAATACTGGATGGAATGAAACTATGAAAGTTTTATTTTAAAATGTTATTAGCATGTTGATAAGGGGGGGGGGAGAAGAAACCAAGGAAGGCAAAATAGACATAGTGAACTTCAGCTTTAATTTCCTCTCATAATTCACATTCTCTAAATTAAGCTTGAGGCTTAAGCTTAATTGTTCAGCAGATAGAAAGTTATTCAAATACCTAACTTCTCATTGTAGGTAGGATGACCTTATATTCAAAGTAACAAATCAATCCATGAAGTTTTTTAGTTAGAGCCATTGCAATAAAGGCAAAATTGCATTTGTTTTATCAAGAGAAGTAACACAACATTAGATCTTAATTCATAATTCAATATTGTCCTATGTAAAAGCTGTAATTTTTGCTAATAGCATGCTTCAAGAATGCCCTAGGATGTTTCCTGCTGTCCCTTTCTCTTTTTTTATTTAGTGCTTAGTATGGGAGACATATGGCACAGATAGCCAGTTCCCAAGTCTGGTATTCTTGACAACACAAATTGACAATGTCTGGGAATGACAAGTTGGTAATTCACATTTGTCATTTGGTGTTACTTAAATCATGTAACGATTATCATGTACATTATTTCCCACAATGCAGCCAGCTGGTACAGCATCTTTAGGAGTGAAAATGGTACATGCCTTTTGTTTGAAGTAGCATTTAGATTTCAAATCCTAGTTTATGTGTTTCACATCTTAGTTTTATGATTAAGAGAACCAGTATTGTTTTCATTTTAACTACAAAATTTGTGCTGGGTTTTTATTTGGTCGAGTGTGACATCAATTGATCATGGGTGGCAAAGTAGCTGATTATGGATCATAGTACTTCTTACATAGTACAATCTTACCATGAAAAGGAAAAAGGTGAGACAGAATGTCAGGCAGTCATGGGCTAGGATCATGACAGATAAGGCAAAACAGCAGATGATCATGGACTGAAAAGGGTATAGAGGAGGCAGAACAGAAGCTGATTTTAGCATTGGGAGAAGGGGAGAGAGGAGCAGTAGCTGACTATGAATTATGGGGAGAGAAGGCAGAGCAGAATCTGGAAGTCAGCAGAGCTTCATCTCATTCACTAAGCTACATAGTTACATAGTTACATAGTTACATAGTATTTGAGGTTGAATAAAGACATTAGTCCATCAAGTCCAACCTATTAGGATCTCATTCTAGGAGTACCCGTACCCCTGTATATTACGGTCCCTTAAGAAATCGTCCAAAAGTTTCTTGAACAATTCCACATTATTTGCTGAAATCACCGCCTGTGGCAGTGAGTTCCAGACCCTAACTGATCTTACTGTGAAGAACCCCTTTCGCCCCTTGTGCTGGAATTTTTTTTCCACCAATTTTAGGTGATGGCCTCTAGTTTTTGTAACGGAGTTAATTTTAAACAGTTTATCGCTAATGTTGCTACCACCATTAAACATTTTGTACATGGAAATCATATCCCCCCTTAATCTCCTCACCTCTAATGTGAACATGTTTAAATTTAGTAGCCTCGTCTCGTAGCTCTGGTCCTCCATACCCCTAATTAGTTTGGTTGCCCTTCGCTGGACTTTTTCCAACTCAAGGACATCTTTTCTTAGTACTGGTGACCAGAACTGGACCGCGTACTCCAGATGAGGTCGAACCAATGATCTATAAAGTGGCAAAATTATAGACTTGTCCCTGCAATACATCCCCTTTTTAATACAGGACAAGACCCTGCTAGCTTTGTTTACAGCAGCCTGGCACTGCAAACTACCTTTCAGTTTGTGGTCTACAATGACCCCCAAATCCTTCTCCATTTCTGACTTCCCCAGCGGCATACCCATAATTGTATAACCCATTTGTTTATTTTTAATTCCAAAGTGCATTACTTTGCATTTATCGACATTAAACCTCATCTGCCACATTAATGCCCACTCCCCTATTTTATCCAGGTCCTCCTGTAATGTTATAGTGTCTAAGTCCGTGTCTATTACCCTCCCAAGGGGAGACTTTCCATGCAAAGTGTAAATCCCCTTGCAAATTGAACAGCATATTTGCCTTTAGTAAATTTGACCCCAAAGTTGGGAATTCCTCCTCCCTTTCCACCAATGTTAGGGCATTCTTCCTTCCACTGACACCGAGAATATGGAATATATATTTGTATATATATATATATATACACTGTATATGTGAAATCAGCAGACTTACAGATATATTTGTTCCTTAAAATTGACTTTTCAAGACTACTGAATGGCTAATGAATTTTCCTATATTCTGCTTGAGATTTTTAAACCACATAGTTAAATTTTAGAATAGGTAGAGGGGTCAAGATCTTGTTCTCTAAACTGTATTCAAGTGATTTGTTATTTTTCTTATGTTGATTTTCCTCTCAAACTTGTTTGCAAAGTAATATGTCAATCTGACAAGTAGTAACATGTTCAAATGTCAATACATCAGCTGGTTACGGTATATGGTTTCTGTGTAGTGGAAAATCAAACTTATCTCTGCCAACTTTGGATATTCAATATCAGAATAATAATGTGATATGTGTTCAGTCTACCTTGTTTTATGGAAGTAAGAGATCAGTATATATAATGTGAAAGTGATTAAGTATACTAAATTATCCCTCTGCTATACATACTAACAAATTTTTTGGAAACGTTTGCATTAAAAGATGGATTCTTGGTTCACATACTGTATATTGCAATACATTTTCAAGCTGGTCGACTGCATCAAAGTGATCCCTCTCTGGCCAGTCCCTATTCTACTGTGCAAAATGCCAAAGACTTGCTTACAGAATATTTTAATTGACATATAGTGCCAATATGGGGCAGAAAGACACACTCTTTCAGTAAAGAATCCCCTCAGAATCCCATCAGCTTGCATGCTGTCTTAGTGCTAGGAAAATTTCTGTCAAACACATACCTGAAGTTTATATTTTGAAATATTTAGAAGTGGAGATAGGTGATAGGAGGGGGTTCATGGAATGTGTTTTTGAGGTCTTGAAATGTTTTTGTGCACTCTGCTGTGACATCTTGTTAAAGGAAAACGATGGGGTGAGTGAATTACCGTATTTTCCGTCTATAAGACGCCCCCAACTTTTCTTACCCAAAATTCAGAAATCAATATTTTAAATGATATTATGCATCACACTTACCTCTGAGCCAATCACTTTATTCAGCCTCTGTTGCATCACTGATTTCTTCATCACTTTTAGCTTCAAACATATCAGTTTCTTCAACTTCTGCTGCATCACTGCTGTCTGCTGAGTCACTGTCTATATATACAAGACCATCCTCAGTTCCGTCCATGGCATTGCTGATTCCACATTTCTTGAAGGACTTCACAATCACCTCTTGTTTGACACCATACCATGAGTTTAGAGAGTTTACAGGTTGTTTTTCACTTTCTGACATTTTTATGGTCACAGAATGCTCCGACATTATCGCTCTGGGCCCTGCGTACGCGATCTCCCCAGCAACAGCTCACGTCAGGTTCAAAAGATTTATGACTGGAGGAGAACTGTTATCTTGTCTCTGCAATCCGTGAGGCTAGTTTGCAGTGTTATCAGCACTTTCAAAACCGCGGCCCCCGTGTATAAGATGCACATCTATTTTTAGATAAAGATTTTTATGAAAAAGTAGCGTCTTATACACGGAAAAATACGGTACACTTATCCCCATAGTTAGAGCCATTGAAACTCGGCGATCGAGGGGGCGGGGCCCAGTGACAGAGTAGTCGATCGTGGAGGAGGAGTCGGACAGAGGATCAGGGCTGACAGGTAAGAGGGCTTGACCGCCCGCCTGAGACCCTGCAGAGCCTACCATAGAGAGTCTATGGTGGGCTCTGCAGGGTCACCCTTAGGTGGGCTTTTTGGGTTATCAGGTGGGCGTAACTAGAAATCACAGGGCCCCCATACAAAATTTTGCTATGGGGCCCTGTGATTTCTAGTTACGCCCCTGGCTCTGCCTCTAGATTTCAGCAGTATTTTTGGGATCCATCCCGGCTGCGCTGTATGCTAAGTTTTGGGTTACGGGAGGACACAGTATATGTCCTCCCATGACCCTGAGGAGAACTATAGAAAAAAAAGCTGCCTCATTGCCTTAAGACAATGCAGTATGGTACTGTGAGAAAAGAAGCTGACAAACTGTTGTGCCACTGACCACTTTGTGTTAAGTTAAGAGCTTAATCTTTTTTTTTTTTTTGTAGGATTACAATTTTCTAAAGCTTTTAGATGTGTTGTGGCTGGTAGTCCCACTCATCAATTCATGGCTTTTGCCTCCGGATAAAAGAAATTCAAGCGTTGCATCAAAAAATACCTAAAAAGCTATTTTTCTAGTTATAATGATTCAGATTGGGGTACTGCTGCTGTATTTAAGTCAAACAATATTGTAAAATTAAAAAAAGTATTATACATATGTGATGTCAGAATACAATGTCACTGATGCTGTCTGTGAGAACCGTACTGTTCCGTAACAGCACACACAGATTAAAGTCTTTCCCCAAGCATGTAATTGAAAGGATCGGTATTTTTCCCATGACGCGCAACGCAACAAGATGCTAACTTCATTATTTTATTTAAGTTACATTTTATCGATACCTGTATAATCAGAATAAAAGTACAAAATGAGAAATAGTATACCTGGCTGGAAATATTAGGCAGTTTAACCCCTTACTGTCCAGAGCAATTTCTTACATTACACACATAATACAATCTCAATTATATATTTTCTGAAAGCAGAGGCCCTGTAGAATAGAAAGATGCTAGTTGCAATTGTTTATGTCACATGGTATTTGCGCATATGTTTATCAAACAAGTATTTTTAAGATAAAATACACTAAAATGAAATTTAGTACAAAGAAACAGAATATAATACCTAATTTTTGGTACAATATAAAAGATGGGGTCACGCTGGGTAAATAGATACCAAACATGTCAAGCCTTAAAATTGCGTGCGTCCGTGAAATCGCACAAAAACTACAATAAACAAAATTTCCCATTGGCGAAGCTTTAAACACTTTTACTGCTCATTAGTCTATATAATTGTAGGTCTATCAATCACTGATAACACTAAACTGATGAGCGGTAAAAGCTTTTAAAGCGTCACCTATGGTCAATTTTGGGCATGGTAATTTTTTGCGATTTTGCGGGTGCGCGCAATTTTAAAGCATGACATGTTTGGTGTCTATTTACCCGACGTAACCCCGTCTTTTTATATTTTACCAAAAATATGGGTGATAAATGGGTGTGGTTACTGGGGGTGTGGCCACGAAAGGGTGTGGCCACTGAGGGGTGTGGTCACTGAGGGGCGCTGTAAAGCTTTCTCGCACAGGGCGCCTAAAGGCCTAAGGCCGGCCCTGCTAGTGTTAACAGTAATTGATGGGCCTAGAATTATTGCTCTCACTCCTATGCTCGTGATGATATGTAACATGTGTGGCACAATATTTGTTTTTGCACATAGGCGCATCAAAATGTGTTTGCGTTGTATGCATGCACGTGGGGGCAGGGGACTTTTTCTTACACTCAACTTTAACAAACCCCTATGTAATAGCAAATATAATGTGACATGTCCTCTTTATGGAGACATCAGGGGTCTTTCAGACTCATAATGGCACCTAGGAACCCCAAAGAAGCTCATGAAGCAGAGATCTGCTTCACCAGCTTCTTCTTCAGGCTCTAGGAGCCAAATAATGTGTGCAGTGACCCCGGAAGTGATTCAATGCACATCACTTTCAGTTCCAGTGGTTGGAGGAGAGATCAGCGGATGGAAGTCTGCTGATCTCCCTCCGATCCATCAGGGGAGACCCACCGCACCGAACAAGCAATCTGGTGTCTGTACAGACGCCGGATCGCTTGTATTTAAACAGCAATCGCTGGCTGTTTAAAACAGCGGCAGCCGTGTTCTAGGTATAACTACTTCCAGCAGATTATATACTTTTACGTGAACCCGCTGGAAGTGGTTAATAATATATTTACACATGATTCGGTAAAAACAAAACAATACTTCAGGCTAATTGGTGGCACAAACAAATATTAAAACATCAGCTTAGTCACAAATAAACTCTTTCTCTTTTTTTAGGAAACCACCCAAACCTCAAAGATATTAGCTAGAAAGACAGGCAGCTACACCCTAACACAAGATTGAGATTGGTGCATAAAGTGGGGGTGCAGTGGGGGGGGGGGGGGGGGGTCGGGATTAGTCCACCTTTTGAAAACAGCAGCCAGCTATTCAGCACATCTGATTCTGAATTCCACAAGAGGATTAAAGAAATGTGTAGGGTTATGTGTAATTTGGGGAGGGAAGGAGAATCAGTACATGTCAATTCAGTAATCAGGTTTGCAGAAGTGGATTTTTTTTCTATAATTGGCTGCTATCTAAGTTTGACAGATAGATGTATAACCACAGCAGACAAAAATATTAATAATCCACTTGGTATCAAACAACCAAAACAAAAAAACAGTCATATTTGTCTGCCTAAATGTATCTATTTGTATGATCTATTTCTGTATAGGTGCTTAGTCTCAATCGATATCACTTTTTAATCTATGACGTTCTGTCAGTTTATACAGTTTATTTACAATGTCTGTGTATCCCATAATACAATGCATGTGTACTTAAATATTTAGGAGCTACTGTTCAATATTTAAGATGTTGAAGACACTATGAGAAAGTCATATAATACCCACTGGGGTTGCAATGCAGGAAAAAAAATAGTTTTAATAGACTTTACACATAAAAAAACACACTTAAGTCACAGTTCAACCTAGAGCCAAGGGGCACAATATGTTTCTAAGGTCAAAACACACATCTTGAAGAAGCAAGTCAACTGGAACAGTGCCTTGGTGTTATTAATCCAGAAATTGTATTTCTGGAACTTTGCTGCTTAGTAGTGGTACTAATTCTTACCCTTTTTGGCATACCAAATTCTATTCAATGACATCTGTTTTTCATTCAAAACAAATCAACTGGTGATTAGCGTATATATTTACATTCTAATAAACATACTTGTTTGTAACTGTTAAATAGTTTTATTATGAAATTTGTATTTCTAAACAAAATAACTAATAAAAGTATATGTTAACCATCACTAAAATCTCATACGTTAACCATCACTAAAATCTCATATAAGATTCAACATATTAAAGTCATTTCAAGTCATTTTCAATATTTTAAAATCTGCAGCTTTTATTAAAAAAAATACCTGGGGACCCTGTAATGGCAATCCTTGTTTAAACACTTCCTGGTATAGGGTGACAATGCTCTGCCTTCGTCTCCAAGTTCACCACTGCATGGTCACCCTGTTACGCAGGCCTCTGATGGAGACTACAAGTGGCTGTTTCAACATGTATTACATAGAGATGGTCCACTCTTGCCACCTTTAATAAATCCACCCTGAGAAATGCCAAGCAGCTATCACTTTAGTACATGCATGTAGACAGGTGGTAGAAAACAGTGGCAGGAGATCAGCAGGATTAAGTTTGAACAAAGGATGACAAAAAGGTGAAAACAAGTACTTTTATTGAAAAAAATGCAATTGTTTATTATATACAGTGAAAAAGCAAACTGCAGGACATTCTCTTGGTGTTTACATCTGCTTTAATTATACATTATTGGGGGTGACGTGTGTGAGAAATTACAAGGCTGCCATTACACAATCACTGTCTGTTGACCAACATAGTCTGGTTTCCCAAAGATTTGTAAGACAATGGAGTTGATTTACTAATGGTAAATTGGCCTTTTACTTTGCAATCATGTTTTCACTTTGCTAGGGAATTTGTTGGTGGACTTTTGCTGACTCCCATCATCCAATCATGTGCAAGCAAAAAAACGTGTTTTTTTTATTTTCCTTTCATGTGACAGAGTATTCTTTGCAATGTGAATTTTCACTGCAATAAGGGCTCAATCACATGGGCATGCACATCCATACAGCCTACATGCCCATGCATGAGAGACTTGCTCCCGGGAGAGACAAGTGCTGCATGTAATTGCATGGAGCCACCTGTACCTCCCTACGGGTGCTTCTCATGGCTACATGCCGACCCGAACCTATACATCCATGCAGAACCGTGTGCCTGCACTTGGACACAGACATTGTGCAACCAGGTTCGGGCACCCATACCTGCACAGATGTAAAGGTTCAGGTCAGCATGTAGCTGAAGATCCACTACTATGTGCATTTTAGGATGGGGCGACCAATTTTTTTAGGTAGAAGGTGCTGCTGAGCCAGGGATGAAGGTTGAGAAAGAGGGAAATTTCAAGGGGTACTATACTATGGTAATGGTACTATGGTACCATATGGTGGTCATAGAGGTTTACAAAATAGCAAACATGCATATTTCTAGTACATTTTAGTTAAATAATGCAACACAAGCATTGAACAAAGAAATCTCTGATACCTGAAACAGCGCTTACCAGCAACCTAGTTATGACACATTTTTACATCCTTGAAAAGTACCACTCATCACAGAGGCTGATATTGGAGAGGCAGTAGATTTTGTGTATATGATGCACCCTAATGTTATATTTTAAATGACTTAAAGCATACCTAAACCCCAAAACCAAAATGGAATATTTGGTCCATTTTACTCCGTTAACATACCATTAAAAGTGTTTTGTTATGTCTGTTTTGATAACTTAAAAGAAAATACCCAATGCTCTTACCAGATATCTTGTGAGCTGATAACTTCCTCTGCCATCCCTGAGGACTTCAGAACCATGTACTTTATAGAAGAGCAGGAGGGTGTTTCTGTTGTCCTGATACTGTTCAGTGAATGAGTGTTGTCATGCTGAACTGACGCGTGTTACTAGCAGAATCACCAGAGCCAGGTCTTCTCTTTCAAGACGGACGGTGAGGGACCGAAGGCAAGTGTGGGCAGGTGAACGTTGTTGCGGCTACGCGTTTCGAAGAGCCAGGTCTTCTTTTTCAGGCTTGAAAAAGAAGACCTGGCTCTTCAAAACGCGTAGCCGCAACAACGTTCACCTGCCCACACTTGCCTTCGCCCCGAGACTCAGCGCTCATCGCCCCGGGCGCCCCTGCTCGCACCCTCGAGCGCTGAAGTCACATCATTCCCACTGACTCTCCCGGCTCTGCCGCCTGCAGCGTCTATCTCCTGGCAACTGCCTATCACAGCCGTCTCCGCTCTCTGTGCCCGCCCGCCTCCAGTCGTCCTCTCTCCCCCTGACACACCGCTCGTTGTCTCGGGCTGGCTTGCTCGTGCCCTCGAGCGTTGGAATCTCAACACTCTCATCAGCGATCCTTTGCTGGACACCTTGGGCTCCGTCCCAGTCTCTTCCCCCCCACACACCCGATCCGCCCTGTGCATATGCCCACACTGACCTGACACTTCCAGTCGCCAGACCCATCATTCTCAAGCAGCAACACAGTGCACACCAGCTGCACCTTACCCCCCTCAGTCCCAACATCATCCAATAGCCCATGTCCACCCGTGCCTGTCACCCCCCTCCCATGCACTAATCGGACCCAGGCTCCCACCACCATCCAGCACCCCCCAAACCCTCAATTCCCCCTGACCTTCCCACAAGCACAACTGATTGTTCATAATCCCCACCAGTGGAGGTTCCCCATCTATTCACCCCTCTTCGATGATATTGCATCAGCTATTACTTTTTGGTAAGTTTTTTAAATTTTGCATAAATCCAATTACTTATGGTAGTAGCGCTTCTATCCCCATTTTTTGTGCCTCTAGCAGCAAGCATGGTAAAACCTATTTTTTAGGCACCATGGGCAGCATTATGCTTCAATGCTTGACACCTGTTTAAAAATGTTTTTAATAACCTCCAATGAACCTTGTCTAATCACTCACAGTTCTGTGTGTCTCTAATCTCACAACTGTGAATAGTTCCAGGAAGCAGTTGAAGATAAACAGATAAAATTTAGCTATGCTTGAAATGTACTACATGTCATTAAGTGGATGGAACCAGGTTTATTTGGGGGAAGATGTTAGGTTAAATATGTACTACATACTCTTTAGATTGTCAATAGCTGAAGGTGTTGGCAAACAAATCTCCATTCTCCTGTTTTGCAAAATGATTAGCGGTGAAGTGGTCTCTATTGCCTTAACAACAGTTGATAACTTGTACTGTGTAAAGTAGTTCAGGGTGTGTATGACATTTAAGATTATGTATGATAATGTAATTCAGTATTTAACCATAACACATTAGAAATCATTGTTTTAATCAATTAAAAGTTGAGTTAGATTATGTCATCTGTAATTTACCCAAACAAGCCAACTTACTGTCAATGTAAGCAGCCTAAATTAGTATTAAACGCTCAAACATTTTGTCAATAATGAATCTATATCATACATTATATTTTTGCCCAAGCACTTACAGTCAAGACTCCTTGAACTTCCTGTCCAGTACAAGATCACAAGGGAAAACACAGTCTCCAGCAGCTGTCCATCTACTAACTTAGAGAAGGGAGGAGGGAGAAGGAGAGAGCAGGCAGCAGGAAAACTGGCTTACCTTGCTGTGTCTGCATGTTTGTGGTGACACACACAGCTTACTATCACACACATGGGTGTCTCAATCGGACCCCGCAAAAGGAAAGGAGCCACCCTAAAACAGGGTATCAGGGCCAGTGTGCGGGAGATCAGCTGATTCTGGAGGAAGCTAAAACATTTAAGTGGGGTATACAGGTTCAAACTTCACATGAAAGAAGTCGTTTTCAGAACATTCATTCAAATATCTATCAATTAGTTTGGTGCAATCAACAGGCAATGTTCCCAAAAAATTTCGAAGGAGCATGTTGGAAAATGTTTCTCATTTAAACGAATTTCTAACATTCAGTGTGGTTTGTGAAAGTGAAAACTAAACAAAATTTCAAACAACAATTGGCAAGTTTCTGATACCAGTATCGAACATTCTGACAATAGTTTTTTTTTAATGTTCGTGCAAAAATCCACCTGTGCATACCCTCATCAGCACTGGAAATAGCTGAAAAACCTTTTGACTTTATTACCACTTTAAACCCATCTTTAGACAAAATTGGGTCATATAAACTTACTTCCAGGTGTAAATCTAAATGATTGGAATAACGCCAGGTACAAATATCACAGTAAATTATTTTTAGAAGTCAAAGTTAAAACTTTCAACTAGGGATGCTCCGATACCGATACAAGCATCGGTATCGGCGGCGATATCGAGTATTTGCATGAGTACTCGTGCTCGTGCAAATACTCCGATACAAAAAACGAGTACCTGTCCGCCATCTTCAAGGACCCGAAACCGGCGCACACAGGACCTCCATAATGTCTTCAATGAAACAAGATTGCAGTGAACTCCTCCTCCAAGTCCTCAGTCATCTGCTCCATTCTGACCTCTTCTCCCGCTGATTGGCCGATTGGATGATTGACAGGCTTCCTCACCAGTCAGGAGTGAGGTCTATGATTTTGTATTGCTTTAGAAAAAAATGTGACCTGTCCCTTTAAGAAAAAGTATCGGTAATTGGTATTGGCGAGTACTTGAAAAAAAAGTATCAGTACTCGGTCTTAAAAAAGTGGTATCAGAGCATCTCTACTTTCAACCAAATAGTAATGTGTGATAATTGAAAAACTGAAGGAGCTATATTCACAGAATATTTACCAGAGTCAGACAAATTTGGTGGTGGGGTGGTAATGATGAAGTAAAGGAAAATTGTGACTTGTTTGTACAGTGAGGTAGTGAGGAACAAATGGGCAAATGTTTATCAAAGTGCCATATCTCTGTAATGCAAAGGACCAGGGACAGTAGTATAACTGTATCCGTAACCACCAACGCAGCTGCTATGGGGTCTAGGGCTGAGACAGGGCTCCACTAGGAAAGTTGTTGAGGCAAGTTAAACATATAAAATCAGTGTGCATTTGAAGATAACATGGATGCAGTATCATTAGAGAGAAAGGCTGGATAGCCTCTCTCAGTAGTTGGAAACAATGATCCCCTATGTAGGGTCAAATCTACAAGTGCTGAGCACTAAAAACTCTGCAATAATATAATAAATCATAATGATGATTATTATTATTATTTTTACTACTACTACTACTACTACTACTACTACTACTACAGCAACTTTATTACAGTTTTGGCCCAGTTGATACTGCCGGGTGCCACTGAGAGAGGTTATTAAGCGGCCCCATTAAAATATTGCCATGGGGCACTATGATCTGTAGTTATGCCCCTGACATACATAAATGCTCTCAGAAAATAAAGATATGGTGACCAGCCTTTTTTATTTTTATCTTTGCTAACACCATGCTATTAAGATGAGCAAGACAACCACACTCTTGTTGGTTCTCTAGTTACCCAGGAAGTCTCTCAGAGCAACAGTACACAGGGGTACAGGCATGAAAAGAATCTTCTGGAGTAAACACAGGAACACCCTAGGAGCACAGATGATTCCAAAGGAGATACAGGGAAAATCAATACAGGTAGACATTAGGTCCCAGATATCCTCAGGAAGCAAGATGCAAACTTCAGAAAACACAGCTAGTGTGTGACCTGGAAGCTGTGCACCTCAGGCAGAGGGGAAATAACTGGCAACAGAACATGGCAAAGGTAAGTGTGACACCCACTATTAACTAATAGCATAATTTTGGGGAGAAATTACCTCTACTTTGGACTTGTGAACCTAAAAGTGATGTGAAAATCTCTGATGAACCTCATTATGCACATACGTGATGATATCACGTCAGATGGTGGAGATTATGTGGAATCTTTATGGCTAGAACTAGATAGAATGGACCTTAGCCATAAACTTATTGTGGGTGTCTGTTATAAACCTCCAAATATAGGGGAAGAGGAGGAGGCACATCTACGATCCCAAATAGAAATAGCTGCGAAGCAGGGAAATGTTGTGGTAATGGGCGACTTCAATTACCCAAGCATCAATTGGGCTAATGGAACTTCCCATTCGGCAAAGGCAGCCTGTTTTCTCAACATGTTGCGAGACAATTTCATGGATCAGATGGTTGAGGTCCCAACTAGGAAAAATGCAATCCTAGATTTGATCATCTGCAATAATACGGAGTTAATTGAGGATATTGTAATCGGGGAGACACCGGGTAATAGTGATCACAAGGTGATTGCTTTAAATATTGGGTACAGGAAAGGGAAGTGGGCTGGTCGCACGAGAAGCCTGAACTTCAGAAAGGCTAACTTTGATAAACTACGCAATATAGTGGGTGAAATCAAATGGGAAAACTTATTTCATAAACTAAGCTTTGACCAGAAGTGGGACTGTTTCAAGAACAAATTAAAAACATTCTATTACCTAGTGTATACCTTTGGGTAACAAAAGTAAAAGATCAAAAACGAAGCCTATATGGCTAAATAAAACAGTAAAACAACACATTAAGGAAAAGAAAGTGGCATTTACTATGTATAAAATGGAGGGGACAGTATTGGCGTTCCAAAACTACAAAGAATGTAATAAAAGATGTAAACTAGTAGTAGTCCGGGCAGCTAAAATTGAATGTGAGAAGCATATTGCCACAGTTAGTAAAAGGAACCCAAAATTTTTTTATCAATACATAAACAGTAAAACGGGGAGAAAGGAACAGATAGGCCCAATAAAGGATGAAAGTGGGAGGTTAATCACAAACGACAGGGAAAGGGCTGAGGCGCTAATTACTTTTTTCTCGTCAGTATTCACCAAGGAAAAAGACGGGTTTAATGTACATGATAAAACACTTAATTTAAAAGAAAATGTACCTCAGTGGTTGACTGAAACTGGGATACAACATAGGCTTAAACTACTTAATGCAAATAAAGCATTAGGACCTGATAAGCTACACCCCAAGGTACTCAAAGAACTCAGCCTGGTAATAACGAGACCATTTTTAAGGAATCCATAATGACTGGTAGAGTGTCAAGCGACTGGCGGAGGGCTAATGTGGTACCTATATTCAAAAAAGGGTCAAAATGCCAACCCAGGAACTACAGACCAGTTAGTCTGACATCCATAGTATGCAAACTGCTAGAGGGAATTATTAGGATTACTTAGTGGAATTCATCCAGGATCATGGCATAATAACTGATAACCAGCATGGATTTAGGAAGGATCGTTCTTGTCAGACCAACCTGCTAACCTTTTACGAAGGGGTAAGGAGAGATCTGGATGGAGGGAGGCCGGTGGACGTAGTGTATCTGGACTTTCCCAAAGTATTTGATACGGTGCCACATAAACGCTTGTTGTACAAGCTAAGGTCTATGGGCATAGATGATATAGTGTGCACGTGGATAGAAAACTGGTTACAGGAACGTGTACAAAGAGTATCGATTAATGGCACCTTTTCAAACTGGTCTGAGGTCATGAGTGGCGTGCCCCAGGGTTCTGTGCTGGGCCCCATGCTCTTCAACCTGTTTATTAATGATATCGGGGAGGGAGTAAGTAGCCATGTCTCAGTGTTTGCTGATGATACAAAAATTGGGAGGGTAATAGACACGGATTTAGACATTGTAACATTACAGTAGGACCTGGATAAAATCGGGGAGTGGGCAAGTGTATGGCTGACGAAGTTCAATGTCGATAAATGCAAAGTAATGCACTTTGGAGTTAAAAATAGGCAAATGGACTATACACTTAAGAGTGTGCTACTAGGGAAGTCGGAAATGGAGAAGGATTTGGGGGTCATTGTAGACCACAGATTGAAGAATAGCTCGCAGTGACAGGCTGCTGTAAACAAAGCAAGCAGAGTCCTGTCTTGCATTAAGAAGGGAATGTATTGCAGGGACAAGTCTATAATTTTGCCACTTTACAGATCACTCGTTCGGCCTCATCTGGAGTATGCGGTCCAGTTTTGGTCACCGGTACTCAGAAAAGATGTCCTTGAGCTAGAAAAAGTCAAGCGGAGGGCAACCAAACTCATTAAGGGGTTGGGGGACCTGAACTATGAAACAAGCTTGTTAAAATTAAATATGTTCTCTTTGGAAGTTAGGAGATTAAGGGGGGACATGATTTTCTTGTATAAACTGTTCAATGGTGACAGCAACATTATTAACAAACTCTTTACGCTTAACTCCGTGACAAAGACCAGAGGGCACCACCAAAAAATTGGTGGAAAAAAATGTCAACACACGGGGTGCAACACAGAGCGGTTAAGGTCTGGAACCCACTGCCGCAGGAAGTTATTTCAGCTAAGAGTGTGGAGTCATTCAAGAAACTCTTGGACGAGTTCCTTGGAGACTGTAACATACAGGGGTACAGGTACTCCTAAGAGCAAAATCACACATGTGCTCATACACATGCACACACCAGCTCAAACATAAATGCATACATGCAATAGGTTGGACTTGATGGACTTATGTCTATAGTCAACCTCAAATACTATGTAACTATGATGAGAATTAGTTGCAGGACATAACCTTAGTCCAGATACCTACAAATTAAGGAAAACACTTTATATATAGAGTTTTGAAAGAGTTGTTTAAATTGTTAAATATATAGCAAATCACACAATACAAACATGCTGTCTCCCTTGACAATATTTCTTTTGTGCCTCAAACCAGATTGAGATCCCACTGTTCCCCTGTTCCCACTGCATCTGTTATCAATGTTATCAATGTAATTCTGTAAATATGTTTGACCATCACTGCTAATATTTTGGCTGAATTAAAGCTATTGCTTAAAGGTACTCATAAAACAGGTTGCCTAAACATGGCAACTTTCATAAATGCATATGATTAATTTAACTGTCTCTACACAGATCATTGTCTCATCTAGTTAATTGTACTTATTGTGATATTTGGGGAATTTAGTACAAATGGTGAGCGCTCAAAGACCAGTCTTGAAGCCACTTTAGCATAAAACAAAACAGTCTTTTATTGCTTCCAGAGCAGAAACATGACTTCTTCAACAATAATACACATTCCGCTTGTATTCCAGCAAACAGAACACACACACAGGGTTATTCACAAAAGGGTGAAGAGTTTGAAGAAGGCAGGAGAAGTGAACAATCTAGGCCAACATAGTTGAACTGGAAAGTGATCTGAATTGGAGAATTTTTCCAAATCAGCTATGTTGTCCTAGATTGTTCACTTCTCCTGCCTTCTTTACACTCTTCACCCTTTTGTGAATAACCCTTATAGTCTCACCGACTCCAGGTTGTCACACATACTCTGTGCTCCCCAGTCCCTGGACGTTAGGGTTTTCCTTTACAGAGCCACAATCCACCTTTCATGTGACTCTTTAAACACATCCCTCATGTGTCACTGGCTCTCTAAGTCTCCTCGGCTGTCTCCCAGGTGCCTCCGGCACACACAGCCACCTGACTCCACTCGGCCTTCTGGGAGGAGTCCTCCCGACTCCTGAACAGCTCTGTTCCTCTTCCCAGCTGGAGCCCAGAGCATTAGCCAGCACCCTTTCCATAAGGGCTGTGCACAGGTGTGCAATCGTTAGGTGCTGGTCCCTACTAAGCCATGGCCCAGGAACGGAGATTTCATCCCTCCCAATTCTCTTTGAAATCTCCCAGTTCCAGGATCCCATGCCAAATTCATGTTTTCTGGAGAAAACTGCAAAGCCAGTTCTTTACCAGCAAAATAATTTGTTTCCTGGAACTGCTCAGTCCCTCTGGCTGAGAGTCCTGGGTGACTACAACCCCCAGTTCCACCGTGGGATTGCCACACAAATACCACAGTATGTAATGGGAAAATCAGATACAACAGGACTACAGTCATGGTTTTTAGTAAACTAATACTTGCCTTTTTTGGGGGTAGATTTTAGTGGGATCCATGTCAATGTAATCAACCATAATAGCCGAACTGTATTGTATACCCTGTTTCCCTGAAAATTAGACATACCCCGATAATAAGTCCTAGTACTATTTTTGGGAATTGCTAAAATATAAGACCTACCCCAAAAATAAGACCTAGTTGTGACCTTTCCCAGGGCCGGTGGTGGCATAAGGGAAAACATGAAGAGCTGTGGCAGAGAATCAGAGGTGCAAACGAAGCCGGTGCTAGAGGAAGCGAGGTGGCAGCGGAGGGAGCAGATGCCTCCTCTATAGCGCCAGCTCCTGACGCAGGCGGAGTGATTCCAAATTCCAAATGCAGCGCCCTTCTGATGAAGCCCCGGTGTGGGAGTGGGTGAAACGCGTCATAGGCGTTTAGTAGAGGTTTTTCTATATGGCTGCACTGTTGGAGGCTGCCCGATGATTTGCCTGATATACCTTCATGGGTTACTTCTATTTTACACATTGAATTACTAAGAATATATTGGAGGTCTGTCTATGAAAACAGAGGACAAAGATGCTGCGTTTTCAGTAAAGGCTTATATCTCCTAAAAAAAGCCGAGACAAGGTCATCTCCTGAATCCACCGCAGCCATCATTACAACGTTCGCTATATTTGATGACTACATCTTTTTGGATCCCTGTATTACTGCACATAAAAAAGAGGATATCAAATCACTCCACAGTGATGTAACCAGAATATTTTTTTTTTCCATCTACATGGCAATTCATGATCTGAATTCTAAATTTCATGGAATCCACATTGGAGTTCAGTTAAGGCATTGATTTACAGCTATCAGCTCAAAAGCCGAGATACAACCACATCTCCTGTACTACCTACATTCTGCAAAATAGATCCAGTTGGAGTAGCAGTAACATCATTATTTCTCTTCAAACCGGATCCTAGAACGAGGATAAATCTCATTGTGAGTTAAACATCCATCTCTTTATTACACTTTGATGATGACTATTCGTTTTTTCCCTCTTTTTTTCTTTTTTTTTCCTCAATATACATTTTTTGAATACAGAGCTCTGTTTTCGTATATATATGGACACTTTCTCCAAAGTTAATTCACTGGTTAATACGATTATATCATATTCATTTTATTAAAACAGGGGACCCACCCTTACTACACTATACAAGGTATACACCTTAAAACCTTCCTATCCCCATTTTTCGTTTTTTCCTGATTAAATGCACTTGCCAGTGAGGAATGATAGTGAAAGCGCTCTTCGCTCATTATGGGCAGCGATTGGTTACCAATTTTCTCTTGGAAAGGTACGGCACCCATGATTGCCCTGATCACCCTATAAATAATCCCTGTCATTTTGGATTATTTAATTTGGATTTGCATTAACTTTGGATTGTTGTACATTAAAAAAAAAAAAATAAGACCTACCCCGAAAATAAGACCTAGTATGTTTTTCAGAGCCCAAAAAAATATAAGTCAGTGTCTTATTTTCGGGGAAACACGGTAGATATCAGTATTACAAAATACTTACCAAAGTATCTACAAGCAAATATAAATGAATACAAGGTGATAACATTCTCTAACATTACCCTTATGGCATCATGAGTCTCTTAGTTAATTGTTTACATTTCGTATTAATAACATAATTGACAATTAAACCCTATATCAATGTATAAATTGTAAAAACCAAATAAGCTTGTCCATCCACTATTTCATTATATAATTATATAATATTATTAATAAACAATATTTATCAAGGATTTTGAACATAAGAGATACATCCTAAAAATACTTCAAAGTTTTCAGACTTTATCTCTTACATTCAGGCCCTCTTCTCCTGCCATCGCTCTCCCTCCCAAGCTATAACCACTTACCAGCTGTCCATGACAGGCAGCGATTGCTTTGTATCACAAAAGCACTTTTTCTTGCGTGTCTTTTTGTCTATAGATTACATAGAAAATAAAATAATTTTTTGCAAAACAATATTGCTAAAAAACAACCTAGTTTGCCTCCCCAACACAGAAAACATTTACAATATACATTTGTTGCGTTAAGTAATGACAAAGTTATCGCTGAATAAACAGGCCCATGGGGGAAATGTAAAAACGTCTCTGGTCAATAAGTGGTATACAGGTACAGAAGCTGAGGTGTTTAAATAATGTCAATATTAATACACAAATATACCATTGCTTTTCTTACTATTATTAATTATCAATAGATCATCTAGAGCAGGCCTCAAAATTTCCACTCGCCCCCTCGCAATTGGCGAGTGAAAATTGCGGGGGGGGCGAGTGGAATCTCATCGAGGAGCGCCGCCGGCGGGACCAGAGATGGGACACTACCGCCGCGGCAATTGCTCGCTTCTGTTCTCTCTTCTCATCGGCCGCTGTAGCTACAGAGCGGCTGATGAGAAGAGAGAACACAAGGGAACGATCACTGTGGTGGTAGTGTCCCATCTCTGGTCCTGCCAGCGGCGCTCCTCGATGACATCCGCTGTCTTCTGCAGCTTCCTCCACCCACCTCAGCTGCCAGGCTGGGAGGAAGACTGCAGAGACGGTGAGACCGGCCATACAGAAAGTTAGCAGGGAAAAGAAGGATCTCTGCACCGACCTCCACCCAAACCGCCACCCTCCACCACCACCACCAGGAGAAAGAAGAGGCACCTGAATACCAGCTAAGTGCACTGTAAGTCCCTTTTCTTTCTTCCTTACACTGTGCGTCACTCTGACCTCTGCGCTGTGCGTCACTCTGACCTCTGCGCTGTGCGTCACTCTGACCTCTGCGTTACATTACTGACCTTTGCGCTGTTGGTTACATTACTGACCTCTGCGCTGTGCGTTACATTACTGACCAGACGGAGTTAAGTCCGGGGCAGGGTAGGGGTTAGGTGGGGCAACTGGTGGCGAGTAACTTTTAAGGCCTGGCTAGTAGCTCTGATCTAGAGTACAATTTTTCCAATAGTTCCTATTTAAAACACAACTCCAGGCAAACAGCTAAATATGGAGATATGTTTGGCAGGGTAGAGGTTTTTTCCTGCTGCAGTTTCATTTTTATTTACATGTCTTCTCTCCACCTGTGACTGGACAGTGAAAGAAAAAGCAGCACATGCATGAACTCGTCTGTCAGTCTGCTTTTCCCTCATATCAAACATGCTCCTTGCGCTAAAGCACACTGAACCGGTCTCTTGTGCTCCTTCTTTCTCCCCCACTCATTGCACAGTAATCTGTGTGAAGACTAATACCAAGCAAAATTCAGGTACTAACACTTCTTGTAATAAAAAGGACATATTATGATGTGTTATTATTACAGAGCTGCATTCAGTTCCGCTATAAGCAATCCATGAGACTGAACTAACAGCAACCCCCTTTCCACAATTACTTTTTGAGATCAAAGGTTAATCTAGCTTCTATGGCACACTTTGATTACTGAGATGAGAATGAAGATTTTAAAAAAAATTGAAAACACAAGGAGCAAAGTGTTTTTTCGTATGTTAGCAATATTTGCCAAAACTGTCACTGAACCAACAACTACGTTTAGCAGTCCTGCAGAAACTAGAAAAATCTAATTCTAAACTGATTTGTTTATTTTTTAGTCCTTCCTTTTCACCAGTGCCTTTTCTCCTCTATCTTTCATATTATAATCTTAGAAGTCCCACTTAATGAGGATGAGATGAGATGAGTATTCCTTTTGATAGCTACAAAGCATCTTGGTTAAATGGTATCCCTATAGTACTAGAAATATTTCTCACAGCTTCTAGCTCCCAAGCTTATATATTTATTCAATTCAATAAATTAAAACTCTTGTGTTTTGAGAGACTCTAATAATCCTAATGCCAAACTAGACAACAACACAACAATAGCAATCCTGTATTTGACAGCAGAAGATAGCAGAGATTTAACAGTGACTCATCTCTCTGCTATTCCTTTTGACAGCTGTATAGCCTGGCCCAATGTTTAGATAAATTTCAAGCAAAGAGATACAAATGTATTTCTGTACTTGAAATGTATCACTTCTGATCGTCTAGGCACGATCAAGAACCTTTAGTGACATCTGATTCTGACATGCTGTTAGGATCAGTCTCTAAGGTTATTATTAGCTGTTCTAAGTTTGGAGCAGCCTAATAATAACAAAAAATTAAAAAAGTTAATCACACAGTCATGGTTTTTTTTACACTTTTTTTTACAAAGTGTAAAAAAAAAGTGCAAAAAATTAGGAAAATAAAAATTATATTATAAATATATTTTATACTATAATTATTATACAAAAAATTCTAAAAATAATAATATTAATCAAAACTTGCTGCTGTGGAAGAATCACATAGCAAAATGTAAAAAGTGTCAGTCATTTATGAACAGAAACTGAAAACTAGCTCAGTCATGAAGGGGTTAGAATATTTGCTAAGGTCTTGCTTACCACCTCAGTCTCAAACTATTATATACTTCAATCTTCTAGTATCCTATCCTCATACATTTTATTTGACAAGTATTTAATAGTTTTGTAGACTCATATATTGGATTTGATATTATTTGATTTAGCTCTTGTTGCTCTTAGAATAAGTGTTTAAAATGTATGTTTAAACACAAGATAGGAAGAATGGGAAAATGGAGAGTGTGTGAAGAGCAGAAACGAATACTGATAGTTAATTTAGTCACCATATGAACAGTAAATAGAAACCCGTACTAATAGGAACACAGTGCACTAGCCCATAGCACCTAATGAAGTCTAATGGCATAAGCATAGCGCGGAGCAAGTGATGTCAACACTCCTAGGTGAAGCAAGTTTGCAAGAGATAGAAAGAAAGTTCGCTAACAACGCTCGGCATACCTGAAGGTGTATTTTTTGCAGCAGGATTTGAAGGATCCTTTGCTGATTTTAATATGTGAATGGTTTTATTATTATAATAAAAGGATTTTATTATGGTGTATGTATATTTCCTTGCAGTGGGATTTCATACGGCATTGGTAAGATCAAAAAAGGAGGAGGGGTGGCTTCCCTTTACCGACATTCTATGGAGGACAAAGAAGGAGGAAAAACTTAAATAATTGGGTCCCATATACAAGCACGCATGACCAAACCTTATTTGAGGTAAGGTTTAGGTGAGAAGGTGAGCAATATTCAGTTTGAAGTGGCACACAGAGCATGGAGGTGGAAAAGTTGGAATTGGAGTGTCTTGTGACTGTTAATGATTATATCAAAGTTGATTAAATATCACTTCAGTTTATGAGAAACTTTTAAAGTATGGTTGCACTTTGAAGAGATAATTGACTGTTTTTAAAAGAACTGTTTTTTTAACACCTGTATTGAGTTAGGACGAAAAAAGTTCCTCAGTGAATGACACCGGGTGATACACATTATTTGTTTTAAATAGTTAAACTTTTTTGAAAAGGTATACACAAGAATTTATGATGTATTGTATTTTTGAATAATATTTCACTTTTATAGCACTGTATTATTGTTTATACAAATCCATAGTGCTGCATATTATTACTTTATTTTATTTGCTTAGAAGTATACAGTACTTGTGTTTTCTGGCAGCTTTGGTATTTTAGAACATGGATACTGTTTTAGCGTGGAAGTTGTTCTTGAATATACCCAAAAATGCCCACTCCTCCAGACACTCACCCATAAAAACATTTTGATATTTGCATAATTCCTCCCATAGGCCAGTCCACTGCTTGCATCACGTTTGAAGACTCTTGAGAAGAGTACAGAGGCAAAGTAACATTATCATTTCCTGGTGGAAGCAATGCATTATGGGCTATGTAGACCTGAGACATTGAGATTGCATCACATCAAGCAACAGGTAAAGAGATACAAAGCACACTGGAAATTACAGGAAGTTGTTGAAAGTGATGGGCAGATGGAAGGAAGCACTCATTACATAAAAAGGATTTTTTTTCAAGATTTGATTGCCCTTTCAAAAACTATAGTATGTATTCCTTGCAATCCTGGTAATAGCTATACATAGTTAGTTAGCTTGACCAACATACTGGATGTCACTGTATTTCAGGAAGAGAGTCCACAACTTCATTAACCAATAGTTGGATATTTCATTAGCATTAAAAGTCTAAGTCCAGCCAAATGTTTTTTAGTTATCAATATAGCAAGGAAAGATTAGAACTATGCTGGGTTTTTACTACTAGAGAGACATCGGCATCAATAAAAAGCTGCCATGGATTTTATAATTTTCCTACACTACTGAAAAAAAAAAAAAAAATTATATATATATATATATTTCTATTTTTACACATTTCTAGTCTCTTAATAACTAAGTAGCTGGGAAAATAAGGAAGATAATTTCCTTTACCTACTGGATAGAAGTAAAAACTGACAGGGGTTTCCCCAATCTATCCAAAACTCTCTCACTGAGCTTAGTATTCAAATTGATACTGTGTTCACTCCAATCATTTAATCATGCCCCAGCAATTTTTTTCAAAATGAACACAGCATCACCTTATTTGTTAAGCTCAGGAAACATTTACTTAATAAAGTGAACAGTCTTGTCTCTTTTAGTAAATCAACGCCTTTGATTTACAAATTGGATTTACTGAATTACTACAGTTAGCTACAAAATCATTGAGCACATCATCTTAGGATGCAACGCTTTGGCACATTACATCATTTGTGCCAAGCCTGGAACAGGAAGTAGATGAAGTCCATTTGTAAGTAAATGAAAAACAAGTTTTTTTAACTAATGAATATAAGATGATTTTAAATCAGCATGCAGAGCTGCATGCTGATGCGATTTTTAGTGAAAGGGGGTAAAGGTCCACTTTAACTGCTTTCTTGCAAAAGCCTGCTATTTACAAAGGCGAATAGCTAAACTCAAGTAACATACACAGGGGAAGTGATCTCCAAACTGTAAGGGAGGCTCTAATCGATTGGTACCTGCACAATCGTAGAAGAAGAAATCAATGGAGAAGTCCGCATGTAATAAGGTAAGTTCTATTTGGGCCCAAAGCTTATTAGGGAAAGGTTTGCACCAGTGTTGAATTTGAACTTGAAGGGTCGCTTTATGGTAATGTTGCATGTTAGGAAATGCTAAGCCACCAGCCAATTTGTTTTTGTAAAGGAGATTAACTGCACATCTCTGAGTCTTCCCACTCCAAATAAAGTAGAGAATGTGGTAGTGGAGGGTCTTAAAGAAGGAAGTATGTGAATGCTGCGTTCCTTCCTGATGTGGAGAGGTATAGGTTATTATGTTTATGAAAGTCTATAGGGAATTGTTTGAGGAGAGGTTTATAGTTAAGCGCAAAGCAAGTGGACGACAGTTAGGGAAGTTGAATACCTAAATAAGGGATCAAGGTTGACATCCATGAGAATTGAAACTGGGACGTAAGTCGGGATTTAAGAGGTGGGGGAATATGAAAGTCTAAGATAAGCGATTTAGTAGTGTTGGGCTTACAGTATAAAACTTGCTGAATTTAGATAAAATAGAATATGCAGCTGGTAGTGACCTATGGGGAGAAGTAAGGATGAGGATCACATTATCTGCAAATAGGCCTTTTTTTATGAGCGACTAGGCCTTTTTTATGAGCGACTAGGCCAATCGAGATCTCTGAAACATCAGGGATCCCTGAAATATCAGGGTCTGCATGAATGAGATGAGCTAATGGTTCCATCAATAGTATGAATATACTGTAATTGGAGAAAGCGACAATATTGCGTACCATTTGTGAGGGAAAACGGGTCAGATGGATACCCTGAGGAAAGGACCCTAGTGCTAGGTGGCAAAATAGTGAGAGAGGATTGCTGTAAGGATAGATCCCATAAATCCAAATTTTTGAAGGACTGCTCTGAGGTATCCCCAATGGATCCTATCAAATGCTTTTTCAGCATCTAAGGATAGAAGTAGAGAAGGAGTGTGGTGAATTTTGATATATCGGATGATATTCAGAGGCCGCCGCGTCCCATCTGGCACCTGCCTGCCAATGAACAAACCCGACCTGATCAGGATGTAACAGAAGGTTGGAGAATGCGAAGTTATCTCATGGAAATAGCCTTAGCATAAATCTTTTATGTCAGAGTTCAATAGCGATATGGGTCTATGGTTGCTGGGAAGGGAGGGATCTTTTTGTGGTTTAGGTATAGTAACTATTATACATTGTAGCATTTCGGTAGGAAAGGACCCCGTATTTATCGCCTTATTAAAAACAGTAGTACGATGAGGTGTGAGCATGGGTTTGGAGCTTTTGTAGTATTAATTTGGAAATCCATCAGCTCCAGGGGACTTATGAAGTGGGAGAGAATCTATAACTGAATCAATTTCAGAGGAAGTGAATGGACAGGAGAGTTGATCGAGTTGCTGCGGTGGAAAGGTAATTTTTAATAACATTAAATTACAAAATGGCTTGTGTGCAATTTTTGTATGCTATATTAATTTTTTTTTACGAAAGTGGAGTTTTTCCTAAAATTGCTAACAGTATACATATGCGTATTCTGTCAGTACATATAAAAGTAGAAGTGATTGCACAGCACTTTTATAGATTGACAACAGCAATAAAAAATACAACTTAATAGGATATTTTATGTAATAATTTGGGTGTTCTTGGTTTAGTTTTACAATAATTGTAACCTTTGATCTGCATTTCAAAGCCTTATTTATGTTTGGTTCATGAGATGCAGGTATAATTCACAAAATGTAATACTTATTGTTGGCATTTAGTTGGCAAATCATGAAAAGTTTGCATTATATTGACTGCTCTTCACTTATACACCAACATACGGTGATTTTCAATTACAATTAACTGAATTATTCATGCACCTGGCAGCAAAGTTGTATAAAATCAGATTAATCATGCATATAGCTTTGATCAGCTAACACCTGGATGGAAAGAAAGATTTAAAAAAAGGCACTGACAATTGATTTAACTTGTTTTATAAATTCTGTTACATTAAATGAACTCTATTTTGAAACCTGAACATGGGTTCATTGTACATTCAGCAAAATGCAATTGCTTATTTTTGAAGACTATATGTCTTAAGGTGCCCATACACTGTACGATTATCGTACGAGAATCGCTGGAAATCCCGCGATCGTACGATAATTGTACAGTGTATGTAAGGCTTGCGACCGTCTCTACTGTACGGTCGCACGTCTTCCGTCGAACAAGCAGACTTGAAACCCCGCCGAGAATCGTACAATTCTCGGCGGGTTAGTGGCCTGCTTGTTCGACAACCGCCGAACGGGCCGGGGTGCGCACGCGCACAATGCCCGTTTGCAGTGATCGGAAGCCCGCCCCTCACTGCCGGCATCGGAAGCCCGCGCCTCAGCGGGGCAGGCTTTCGATGATCGCAAGTACGATCTGCCTGTCCAAGATGGGCAGATTGTACGAGCTTTTAATAAGCTTACGACCATCGCAAGACAAAAGTCTTGTGATGGGCGTAAGCTGTATGGGCACCTTTATACTAGTCATCATAGAACTATTTAAATCATATACCACCCACAATCAATGTTTCCTGACACCAATCCATGGCAGCATACAATGGGTATGGCTCCGCCCCCAGCCCAATCACAGGACCAGTTATACTATAAATTAAAGCCCGCCTCCCAAGGCCACCATTCTTTTTTTTGTCCTCACTGCTCAAGCCGGTTATACTAAGGATATGTTGGAGTTTTTTTTTGCCCTCACCTTGCCTGTTTCTTCTGGCCTGCCGCACAGGTTCAGCCTCTCCTGTTGCGAAGTTCCCTTTGTTCAGATGGCTGAATGCAATCTTAATAGGGAAGCCCCTCCCCATAGCCTTGGAGTTGGGGTGCAGGAAATGGTCTCTTGGGGTCTCTTCATGTTCAGATGCTTCCTCCATCATGGCGGCAGGTTGAACACCTGCTTAGCCTCCTGCTCTTGGGACTCCAGAGAGGAACCGTGACTCAGCTGCATCATCAGAAGCTATGGCTGTACTGGGATGATCACATGCATGGACAAGCTGACAAGTAGGATCCACTCCATTTTCTTTCAATTAGTTTGTTTAAGGAATACATGTGCTGCTATTTCCTATAGCCTGGCAGTACTGCTTTGCTCTGGCTAAATCTTTCTGAATATCTGTTGTGTCTGTAAATCCATTCAGTTTTCCATGTGTGCTTAAAACCTTCCATATGTGATTCTGTGGTGCTGCTAATGCCTCAGCTGAATCTTGCAGGTATTTTACCTGAAACATCCATTAGCTTGCTTGTGGTGCTTTACCCTGCAGGTGTTTGCTGAGTGCAGGCTGCTGCCACTTGTAGCTGTGCTGCTAAACCTTTAAACTGGATCTTACAGAAATGTGTTGTTTGCTGATTCTGTCGGCTTCAATCTTGTGCCTTGACTCTTGGGGGCCTTTCATGTGAGTGTTTTGCTGTCACCTGTGGTTCCCCAGCGTTGTTAATGTTTAAAATGTAACTTATGGAATTGGTGCTTCATTTCAGGCCTATTCTGCCTGTTATTCAGTAATCTTTTCATGGTCCTATGTATACAGCATTGTGTTAGTGACAAGAGCCTGTTGTGCTATAACTCTGAGCACATGCGTATGTGGCTTCTAGGTTTTCAGCATGGCTGTTAGTGTCTAGCAGGTTCTGACAGGTGCTGTTTAATCACATCATTCTCTTCAGTTTCTCTGTGATAGTAAAGGTTGGATCATGTGTTCAATTACCAAATGGCATTTAACCTCCTTCCCCAAGAGACCAGCTACATTCTATAAGGTGAGGGTCAGGTATGTATGAAGATAAAAATAAAAAAGAGTGTGCAAATACATGGGCATAATGAATTGTAAATCTCTTCAAGCCTATTGCCAGCACTATTCCTCAGAGTGCATATGCAGGGGTTAAAGGATTGTAAATCTCTCCAGCCCTTTGCCATCACTGCTTCTCAGAGTGAACTTCTAGATTATCACCAGTACTGCTCCCCAAAGACAGAGGAAGCTGCTCAATTTGGGATGAAAAGTCCTCTTCAAGCTGTGATAAAGCTGCTACACATGCAAGATCCGGCTATTAGAATCCAGCTAGCGGATTGGATCACAAGGATTGTACAACCTTTAAGCAGCGCTTGGCCTGCGATCACCTGGCAGGATGCTGTGCCAGGTTCCCCCTGCAGGGGGCAGCAGAGGATAAAGAGGCAGAAAGGTACAGGTCTGCAACCTTACACAGAGGTGATATTCTTCATGAACTGTCACTAGACCAGTCAAGCAGCTACATCCACAAGTTCCCCTCTAATACTATGGCGGTCAGCTATAGAGTTTTGCCCTGGCGCACCCATAGACCAGTAAGGGCACTTACTTGCCAGGGCAGTCCATACTTGGCGTAAGATCACAGAAGCGGACCTTTTGGCTGGCAATAAGGTCTCAGGGGCATGGTAGTTTCTGAATGAATTGACATCGGCAGTGATTTCATAGTGAGGCTGCTATGGATATGCTGCATTGCTCATCCGGGACTGCAGTTGGTACAGATCTCACCACACACACACACCAATATCTAATGTCACAGGGGATGGAAGAATTCACCATCCTCCTTTCTTCTTTCAAACTAACCAAGATTACTCCCTCCCTAGAAGAACAAACATTCTTTTGAGGGTTCCTCTGGTTGGTTGTGTGTCCAAATGAAACACTGAGATCTTGAGGAATGCTGAATTAAGTTGACTTGCTTAGGCCATTACATGAATGGATATAACATTGTGAAGAAAAGGGACTTCGTGTGTGTGTATCACATCCACACAGGGACCAGCATTCCACTACAGCGCCATCTACAGCTCAAAAGACATTTCAGTACATTAGTATATGCTGTTGCATTTCCAACACTTCTGACCAACTTGCCCAGTAGGTCTCGGGTTGTGGGAGCTTACAAAAGTTTGAGCATTTACTGTTCAGAGTATATGCTCATGGGTCCTGTTAAGAGTTCAAGACGGACATGGTCAGGTTTTTCTTCTCTCATTACCATCAGGTTCCTTGGTGCAAGCAAAGCTGGGTTATATGTACACATATCCAAATAGTGTCTTGTAATCTTTTCCAGTCCAAAGATATCAAGCTTTTATCCTCTAATTGTCCTAGTGGGACAACCAAGAGACTTCAGACTGGTCTTGGTCTGAACACTTTAAACAAATCGATCAGGATCCAAATATTGCATATGGAATCACTATATCCATCACTTAAGCCAGAAACTGACTATGGGACACTGTGCCTGGCAGATGTGGGCTCACATTCCTGCGCGCCTGTCCTTCATCAAATTAATTGCTAAATATGTAAGAGATGCTTTAAAATCAATACAAAACTGCAAGGCCTATACTATGGCAAGAAATATCACCTAAAGCAGGCATTGTTCATCATATATTGAAAACAGCAGCATAAGGAAGCTTAGTCACTTCTCTTTGACACTTTTTCTGACATTTTCAAGATGTTGTTGGAAAATATAGC
>NW_017308250.1:5138-8094 GCF_000935625.1 Nanorana parkeri | reverse complement strand
TTTTATATTATTTTAACATTTTTTTTTTCATGACAAGTTGTTTTGTGGTTTTTCTTTTGTCAGAATGTTGCTAATCTCATAAAATGCTAATACCTTGCAATTTCATACATAGATAGGGAGACATGTAGATTGTTTAAACCCTAAAACACTATATCCCCCCTGTTTACAGATGTTGATTACAGAAACAAATGAAATAGCTATCAGGGAGGGAAGCAGCTTCGGTTTCCTCTTTCTGGCTTATAAGGAAGTAAATTCTGCTGAAACATGTGAGGTGCCCACTGATGCAGGTACTACAATTAGCACTGTAAATTGTTACAAAAGTAACCTAGAGAATAATTGTACCTGACAAGCTTTGACAGCACATGTTTGTAGGACATGATTTTGCATTTTGGTTAATATCTGGTTCATTATTTGGTTATGTTGTAAAGTACGGCGCAAACTGTTGGCGCTATATAAATTCTGTATAAAAATAATAATAATATCTGTTATAGTGACTACCAATGGTGGAGAGGATTAATGGTAAATAGTATGTGCAGAAGAGGAGTGCAGAAAGTATGATGGCATGCAGTATGTGCGAGAGATAAGTGTGGGTGGTATGATGTCGGGCAGCATGTGCAGAAGAAGAGTGAAGTGTATGACAGAGAGGAGTATGTACAGGAAAGGAATGCAGAGGGCAGGATGGTAGGCAGTATGTACAGGGGGCGTATCTGCCGCGAGGCAAACAAGGAGTTTGCCTCGGGCGGCGAAAATGCCACCCCCAAAGCAGCAAGGCGAGCCGGGCTGCACGAAATAGAGCAGCATCGGCTGCCTCATGAACTCACTGAGGCGGCGAGCAGGAGGAGGAGGCGGGTTCAGCTTGTGTCAGGCGCTTGCGAGGCGGAGATACGAAAGAGATGGCAAGGAGGAGTAGGCGGGTCCAGTCGCGTCTTGCTTTGCTGGGGCGGCTCGTCAGGAGGAGGAGGTGCATAGGAGGAGGCGTTGGCGTAGGAAGTCGGCCCCGCCGGCGCCGATCGGGTCAGTGAAGAAAACGGGTCAGTAAAAATAAATTGCTGTGCATGGCGTCTGGGTTGGGGCGTGCGGCCCTGGGGGGGGGGGCGCCACGGAGTTTTGTCTTGCCTAGGGCAGCACGAAACTTAAATACACAGCTGAGTATGTAAAAGAGATATATTTGGAGGGTATGACAGCAGATAGAATAAACAGAACAAAAGTGTTGAGTTTCTAGCAGCAGTCAGTATGTGAAGAAGAGGAGTGCAGAGGGCATGACGGTAGGCAGTATGTGTAGGAGAGGAGTGTAAAGTCTATGATGGCTGGCAGTACATGTGGGAAAGGAGTGCAAAGCATGACTTCGGGCAGCATATGCAGGAGAGGAGTGGTGTAGGTTATGTTGGTGAGCAGTATGTGCAGAGGGTATGACAGCAGGCAGTATATGTAGGAGTGGGGTGACAGAGAGTATGATGCTGGGCATTATGTACCGGAAGGCAGTGCTGAGTATATGACAGTGGGCAGAACATACTGGAGAGAATACGTCCAGTGAGGTATATGTGCCAAAAGGAGATGCCAGAGCCAGAAAGGGATATGTGTTGGGGGAAGGTGAAGCAGATACGGTTGGATGTCTGTCACTGGTGGGCAAGGTGGCTGGGAGGCATGTTTGTCAGCAAGAAGAAGGAAGCAGTGAGGAGAAGTTGGCATAGCAGTGTAGTGAGAGAGGTAAGGTAGGGATGTGATATTCTGTAAAATTTAGAGTTTTTTCTTGTGAGGGGAGATAGCCAGGGGTCCGAATTGGTGGTGCTGTGGCTGGGGGTGGTTAAGTGGGGACACTAGAGATGCTGTGGGGAGGTGAGGTGGGTGGCAGGTGCTGTGGGGGTAGTGAAGCTAGCGGCAAGGTAGAGAGCGAATGGATGGGTGTGAAGTGTAAAATAGGGTCTTTGTCAGGGAAGGATGTTGGTAGGGGTTGAGGTGCATTGTGCTGCTGAAGTGTAAGATAAGAGTTCTATATGTAAGTTGCTAAAACAGTAAGACTGTGCTACTTTGTGCAAGCTGCCTAAATGGATCATCGAGCTGCCAGCACACCTCTGTTTAGGGAACAGAAAGTAGCACAGTATCACTGTCCAGCAACTTAACCACACTGGGCACATATAACTCCTATGTCGCACTTCAGCACTACAGTGCAGGAAGGCATATCACTGCCAGCAGCATTGTGTCAGACGGGTGTGGGCTCTGACTAGTGGTAAAGAGCACTGGTACTGGGCTTATAGTCTGGTACCTCGGCAGCTTCCTTTGTGCCAGAGGAAAGAGGGGAATTTGCAGGATGCACTGCAATGAAGGCCCTGGCTCTGAACAGTGGAAGGTGAGCTCTATATCTCCCAGTTTCCACAAAATCACCAGCCCCCCCCTCCCCCCAAATCAGCCATGCAGCCGCAATCAGAAACCATAAGTATATAATACAATATTTAATGTAATTTTTTCTGATCAATTTATCTGGTTGCTTATTATTTGTATCATTAAATCATGTTTCTCTGCTTCCAGTAACAAACCCACAGTGTGACCTGCTGGAGAAACAAAAACATGCAGAGTAGCAAAAAAAAGGGTATCATGTCATGTAGCCAAAATATGGCAGAAAAGGAGGATCAGCTTCAATGTGAAACAGATAACAACTCATAATAATGATGACAGATTGTCAGGAAAGTAGCACGCAGGCCTATAATTATTGACTTGTGTGCCTAGAGCAACTCACAGGTGCGAGTGATGCAATGAAGCTGGGCATGCAACAACGTACTTATTTTGAGATCTTGTTTTAAATCCTCAGCTGCCAGTTACATATTAACATGATTAGGATGGGTGTAGTTGAAAGTTCACGTAAATTTAAAGAAATAATGACACTGATAAAAAGAACAGGCTTAAATCCTCATGGCCATACAGCCTAAACATTTTTAAAAAAAAAAAAAAAAAAAAAAAA
>NW_017308250.1:4522-5037 GCF_000935625.1 Nanorana parkeri | reverse complement strand
TAGGAGGGGTAGCGATTTAATGTTACAAAAATACTTTGTTTTAGGAAACACCTTTTATAACTATAAACTATAACTATGCAAATATATATATATATATAATCTGTGTGCAGTAGCAAAGCTGTTTCTGCCTCTCAAATACTCATCAACTTGTAGTACAGTAGATTTCTAGTAGATCACTGGCGGAACTACCAGGGTCGCAGCGGTCGCAATTGCGACCGGGCCCTGGCGTTCCGCCAATTGGGCGAGGAAGAAGAGGGCCCCCCCGGAGAGTGCCGCTCATTCCCTGCCGAGATTCCGCCGGCATGTATTGCCGTCCCGTCTGCACGCACTCAGACGGGCACAGTTCCTTGCGGCCGCAAGGAACGCTGCCCGTCTGAGCTGCTTCTCTCCTCTCTGCCTCTTAGCTCCAGGGTCTCAGAGAGAGCAGAGTGATCTCTCTGTGACTCCGGAGCGATGAGTCATCTGCAGCGTCCTGTCATTGGTAGGCGGGGCTTGCCTTGTGTTGGAATCCCGGC
>NW_017308250.1:0-365 GCF_000935625.1 Nanorana parkeri | reverse complement strand
CCCCCCTCTCCTCTGTCTCTCTGCTTGTATTGTCATCTAAAACAAACTATTGCTCAGTCTTATACAATCACTAGAAATTCATGTGATTGTATAAGACTGAGCAATTACAGTGACCCTCTGCACCCCCCGACACCCTGCTGCGCCCCTCATGACACCCACCGCACCCCTCCTAAGACCTTCCGCACCCCTCCTGGGACATTCCGCACCCCTCCTGACACCCTCCGCGCCCCTCCTGACACCCACCGCGCCCCTCCTAAGACCTTCCGCACCCCTCCTGGGACATTCCGCACCCCTCAGACACCCTCTGTACCCCTCCTGAGGCCATCCGCACCCCTCCCGGGGCATTCCGCACCCCTCCTGAGGCC
>NW_017308249.1:244187-246050 GCF_000935625.1 Nanorana parkeri | reverse complement strand
GGGCTCGCACCGGGCACAGCAGAGCCCGGGATCAGCGGGAGAGGGGGAGCCGCGGAGGGGGGCGCACATGCCGGGACCCCATACAAGTGATCGCTTGTATGTTAACAGGCATCACTGCCGGTTTTAAAATTATATGTCTTTCCTGCTCCGCGCGGCGCACACAAGTGGGCGGGACTAACAGGACGTGTATACACGCCCAGTTACATTCAAGAAGCTCCCGGCCGGCCGTGTATACACAACGGCCGGCCGGGAGGTAGTTAAAAAACAAACCCCAAAATTGATCCACCGATGTAATCCAGGGTCAATCACGGCGTCCAGCGTTGTCCACAACCACGGCGACTCGACAAAATAAAAAATAAGACAATAAAAATAAATAGAAATAATAATAATTTTAAAAAATGCGGACCACGTCCCATCCACTCGCGATTAACACCCGGCGCATAATGGCATTTTGACAGATGTCGGCAAAACATAAACAATTGAGCGTAGCTAGCGGTGACAGCTAGCTTCGCCTAACTGTGTAGTTTTACGTCATCTGACAGGTGAGCCATGATTGGGCAAAGTCATCAGTCCCAGTGCATTTATGTCCAAATATGAATTAAAAAAAACAAAAACATATTGCACTGCATGGCTTTTGAACCATGGTCAGCAAGCTTAGAAGGGCAAATAAGGTGTATTAGCCAGCTCTCTCCCTATAAAAGGGAGGGAGAGAGTAGCCATAGTGTCAGTGTATTAAAAGGTGCTGTAGGGAGATATGCCAAACTGCATAGGGAAGGATTATGGTCAGTTTGAAAACTGTAAATCTCCATCTTTCTGTAGACTAATATATTTCCAGGCAATCTAGTCAGGAAGGTCCTTGTTCAGGCACTTCCTGTTATTGGCAATGCTCTTCCTCCCAAGTTGGTATCCTGTGCAAATTCACAGTACCAGCGAATTTATGTCCAAATCTGCCCAGGTGATTTTTTTTTTTTTAAACCATTATGCACTTTATGGCCTTTGAAACCTGGCCTGCAAGCTTTGAGGGGCCAATAAGGTGGCTTTTGGATAGACCAGTGTCCTAACTATAAAAGGGAGGGGGAAAGTAGACTAAGCGTTAGTTCATTAAAAGCTGCTAAGGGGAAAGATGGTAAAGTGCATAGGGGAGAGATTAGGGTCAGTTGGTAAACTGTACTTTAGTTTTGATAACTAGCTGTTTGTGCAATCAACCCCTTTTTGTTCTTATTATTGGGGGCATTTATGTCTCATTTTATATCATTATTGATTTGAGGACAGTAGTCACCTTTTTTGTTGCTGCAAGGCTTCCCTTGAATAAAGTGAGCTTTTGTGTTGGGGGTATTATATTGGGGTTTTTATTTATTTTTGGATATATTGTTTTTTATTGTTTTTTTTTAACATTAAATGTTTATTGATTTAAGGTGATATAATGACAATAAAATCACAAGTTAAAGCATGTAACAGTCACTTTACATCAATGTTGTTGACAGTTTTACATACATGGGTCGGATCCTGGAATGTAGAAATAGCTACCATTGCATATTACAGAATAGACCAGATAGGCGTTTGGATGTGCATATCTCAGTGTCTTAGGGGATATATTATCAATGGTTTTCCAGTCATGCGAGTACCCGGGCTATATCTAGGAGATCTTGCTGATGATGGGGTAGCAGAAATCTGCGAATGCGGGTTGGCAGTCAGGTGAGGTAGCAAGAGTGGGTATTCCAGGATTCTACGTGTATGCTAGCAATAGGACAAATGATGACATGGGGAAGGGGGGGTCAGAAGAGAACATCAAGTGGTGGGGAGTAGATGGAGGAAGAGTGAAAAGGGAGGGGTGGGGATAGTCTGGCTGTGGTCGTGGGGAGT